>NC_135998.1:13602655-13610155 GCF_048128805.1 Centroberyx gerrardi | reverse complement strand
GAGTAGAATGTCATTGCGTCCGAACTAGAGATATATGTCAGACTTCTACATGATACACTTCCTTACTGTGACCTTACAGCTACAGAGTGCGTAACTGAATCAGGAATATTGGGTGGCGGCACTATTCTGTATCTGTTCAACCAGGAAAAATATTTGAAACCAAACTAAATCTCTTCAAAATGTTGATGAATTAGTCATTTGGGAGTAATCAATAGCTGTGGTGTCAGTGATAGCTAACTGTACAGCCACAATCTTTGGGTCCCAGTCTAAACACACAGTCTAAATCAGAATAATCACGCAGTCCAAGTCACTCAAGCCAAATACAGCTGACCAGTCCACAGAAAACAAGACAGGGAGGAGAGACTGTTCAGGTCTTGTTTTCTTCCCCTGTGCTGCAATTATCCTCACGCCTCTGGCGCTCTCCCTCATCAGAGACTAAACCTGTGCAGATCAAATTCAATACTGCTCTATCAATATGATAGCGTGAGTGATATGATTGTTTTGTGTGTTTGGACTGGCATAGAGTAATTGCTTCATGTAAAAAAAAAATCTGAATACTAACAAAGATCTTCAGATGGATTTAATATTTGTTATTAAGATGATTTTATGTGTTTTTGAATGTATTTGGGTTCATACACTCACCTAATCTATATCAATCTGTATAATGTGTGCGCATGTGTGTGTTTGTCTTCTCGCATCATCATATACACACACAGGATATCCATTCCCATTTAAAGCTCTCATGCTTACAGAGGACTATCCATTTAACCGTCCTTGACCCTATTTTCGTCTGAATTGATGTTGTAGGCTGATGCAATACATGCACGTATTTATACAAGACAAACTTGAACTGTTTTAGCTGCTGAATCAGACAGAGCACCCAGTGCCCACACCCACCCATTATTTCTGTTTTGTTTTTTTTGTTTTATTGGGATCACATCCCTGAACCACTCTCTCTGGATCATTGCTTGCAGTGCATCAGTGCTCTGCTCAAGGCCATTTCATCAACTTTGGACACTATAGATACCTAGCTGCCCTCCGCACTCGCTCCCAGTCAGCTTCCACCTTCCTGTTAGTATAGAGAATCTTCAGCCTCGCTCTCTTCAAGGCCATATTGTTTCCTATTAGGCTGGCTGTTTTTGAAATATTTTCATACCCAGCATAGTTGGCAGTCCACTAACCCATCCTGTTAGCCAGTGGCTTGTATTTCTCAGTCCACATGAGTAGATATTTGTCCTCTTCAGCCGGAGTTTGAATCGGCACCAAATGAAGGCTTGACTAGTGTCCTGAAATGTGACCATTCTTCATGAAATAGTCGGCCCCTGTTGTAAAGGGGTTCTCAGTCCATCTTCATTGTTTTGAACTTTATATAAAAAAAAGGAAAGCCTGCTAACCCACTCTATAGTACCAGGACTAGGATCAGAAGTGGGACACATGATGGCACTTCCTTGCGCTCTGAGAAAGCGAGTAGTTTTCCCACCTGGGTGCTGAGTGAATCCCATACTTGAAGTCAGTCAATCAGTCATTCTTGATCAAAAAATGTCAGATATCGTAGATCAAATCTGATTCCAAAGAGTTTTGTTTAAAGGAGGTGAAAGTTGAGTCTGATCCTTTTTCACTGGGGAAGATAATTCAGCTTTTTTTTCCTCTCATACAGATAAATTCTATAATTGCATTTGTGTATCTTCATAAAAAATACATCAGAAGCTGTTTGTATGCATGGGCATTACGTCATACATCTCTTGCCTGTGTGTCAGTGAGCAAAGCTGATTAATCCTCCGCTGTCATTCATTGATTAATCAATGGGATGCTTTGTCACTGTGTTAATTTGTGTGTGTGTCCATGGTAACAGAGCGTCAGCTACAGTTTTGAGTGAATTAAAGTAATAATCTGAAACTTTCTCATATAAATAAATCATAATCATAATAAGTCCATTTTACTACTCTGTATCGCTGATTGATCATGAAAGCTTTTACATTTGTTGTTCTAAACACCTATAAGGAATCAGTCTGTCCCAGGAAAAATCCTCTGCTGCGTTTTTTTGTTGTTGTTTTTGTATAAATATAGAAGGTAGGAGAAATATAAGAAGCCACAGTTCAGTGTCTTTACTATTACAGTATGTTGGGCCAGTGCCTACATTGACTGCAAAACATTAAAGCAATGACCACTTATCACTAAAGGTGTCGCCAAAATCAAGAAAAACAAAAACCTTGCAATTATCACTTTAACTGTAGATGTAGATCTGGGGTCAGTTTTGCTGTTTCCTTATCTAAGGATCATAAAAGGAGCTGGCGACTGACCCCTAGTCTGTACTGGGCCCTGTGTCAACCCTTGTTTCAACCAACAAGGGTTGACACTATCCCTCCTCACAAGCCCCCACCTCTCACGTTACCTTCTGCTGCTTTTCCTTCAAACTGCTGCTTCCTTCCTTTTTGTCGTTTTCCTGTTTGACCGCATGAGAGAAATGCATTGTGGATTTTGTGGTTTTCTCTTCACACCTGTCACTGTCAAGATGGATGGTACTGGTGTGGATGGTAATGGTTTTGCAGCTAAATGGCAAGCAAGGAATGGAGGTGTGTGTGTGCCTGTGTGTGTACATGTGTGCATCTAGGCTATGTGTCTGTCTGTGGTTGGTTGCATTATACTGTATGTATTTATGTTCATGCATGCGTGTGGGCAGATGCGCAGATGCACCTATATGAGAGTTGATGGGTGTACATATGTTTATGTATGTATCACGCGTGTGTGTGTGTGTGTGTGTGTGTGTGTGTGTGTGTGTGTGTGAACAGAAGAAGGTTAGTATTGATGAGCCCTTCCATCCATCAGTGCTGTGACCTTTTGCCCCGAGAAGCCTGTAAATTGGCCATTAATGGTTCAGCCCAGAAAAGAGAGGATGACAGAGAGAGGGACAGTCCTTAAGGGGAATTGTGTGTGTGTGTGTGTGTGTGTGTGTGTGTGTTTGTGTGTGTGTGTGTGTGTGTGCGTGTGTGTGTGTGTGTGTGGTTGTGTTCTAACCTTGTCAAGAAAAATTGGAGCAATCCTATAATCAGCAAATTGTTGATGTTGTGTTACACATTAGGAGACAATGTGCAGACGTCACTGGATGTCATCTATGCATTTCTCATGAGATTGATTTTTATCCCAAATTCCTTATTCCAGTTTTCACAAAATATTGAATGTGGCTGCTTTTAGCAACAAGAAAGGAGACATGATACTGTCAAAATTATTATAGTCAAAAATAAATGCCACTATCACACTATTAAACAAGTGCTAAGCATCACTTTGCATTTCTTTCTTTGAAAAAACACATTTAATGTTCTATTTAAATCTTCACACATTTCAGCAGGTTTCCTGGCCAAGAAAAATGTCCAAGTGACCGACACAGCAGTGTAACATGGCGATGTAATACCATAAGCACGTCTAACAGTGTTAGATATACTACTGTCACCTTATCAATAAACACTGTATAGTAGCCTAAATAAATAGTTAACACCTCACCAGCTTCAAGTGTGCCCGTTTATACAATTAATATTAATATAAAAATCTGTAATCATTTTTACAATGGCCCCTTGGAATGTAATAGGCCTTGTTTTGAAATAATACTTTTCCAGTTTGTTGAGATTCATAGTACTCCTGCATCCCCACCAATAAAAAAACTCTTCTCTAAGCTGCCAAAATGAAAAGTTAGATTTGTATTTCC
The DNA here is from genome assembly GCF_048128805.1 of Centroberyx gerrardi. Lineage (NCBI taxonomy): Eukaryota > Metazoa > Chordata > Actinopteri > Beryciformes > Berycidae > Centroberyx > Centroberyx gerrardi. The sequence continues at coordinate 13,606,455 of NC_135998.1, read as the reverse complement.
AGCCCAGAGAACAAACAGCCCAAAGCATCACTCTGCTGTCCCAGGGGTCCCGGTTGTCCTTTTTACAAGTCTTGTTAAGATCGAAGACAAAAAGATGATACTCTTGACTCTGAGTGGAATAGTGCTAAAATCATGATAAGATCAATTAAGGTTGAGGCTTTAATATGAAAGGTCTTAGGATTTTATACATAAATGATCTTAGAACAATTGTTGTTGTAAAAATATAATCATATGCTAAAAGTACAACAGGAGAGAGGACGGACAGAGAGAAACTAGTACAGAATGTGCGCTCACTACAGGCAAAAGTCAACTCTGTTTATAGAATCATTAATCGATTTATTTAAATATGACAGGATGATTGCCATTCTCTGCGATTCTTCAATTGCTCAAATATCATGTAAGTAAAACAGAGATCAGTGCGTGAGAAGATTTCAATTGGAGCTTGGTTGTGTCATGTGTCGATGGAAAAATCAGCCAGGCTAGGCAGCCACACTAAAAATGTCTGTCCAGATAAAAGATATACACTTACAACACTTTACCCAACATAAGCCTATAGCAGCTTTTGTCCTATTTAAAATGTAAATCTTCTGAATTGAACATGTATGATTTAATGTTATGATATATATCCTTGGTAAGTCAGTAACTTCGGTTGGAGCAGTAATACAATTGGGAATCTGAATCATTACCATACAAGATAGTTTGGAGAATGCTCATAACAAAGACTTTTAAGGAGAAAAATAAATAGAAATTTAAGAAAATGTTTGTGAATGAGAGCAAGTGTCGACCTGCGAATGTTCATTTTTAATACCTCATTTTGATTTCCCTCTATCTGCTCCCACTCTAGATGCCTTGCTTCTCTACTTCTAATTCTTACTCTCTCCCTATCTCTCCCTATCTCTCTCTCTCTCTGGTGGAGCAGTATGATGCCTCTGCTCCTGTCAGTGTAGGCTGACAACACACACACACACACACACTCACACACATACACCTACACACCCGCACTGACAGACAGGCAGGGAGCATCGGTGAGGGAAATGCACAGAGAAGGGGAACGATATGATATGTGGCCGAGAGAGTGAGAGATGGATTGGCAGCGGAAAGATGGAAGAGAAACTGAGATGACTGCTGAGAGAAGGGATAAAGGGGCATTTGGGGTGGAGGAATAAAGGAATTGAAGAGGGGAAAGAGAAAAGGTAATAGAGGGGGGCAGTAGGCGGTATAATAAAGTACATATAAAGGGAGACAGAATGGGAGATGAGAGACAGATCAACAGTAACGCTGAGTAGAAAAGAGGAAGGGAGCCAACTGACCCCCATCTCTCTATCTCTCTATCTCTTCCTCCATCCCTCCCATCTCTATGCCTGGAAAACAGATACATGTGTCACAGCATGAGGAGCTGTACACAAGAAAGACAGGGAGAACTAGACAGGCACAAGAGAGAAAAGAGAAAGAGAAATATTCTAATATGTCTTCCTTCTGCCATGAGAAAAATGAAAAGGTGCAGAGGAAGGCGGTAGAGAAAGCGAGGAGAAGAAACAGGAGGTGGGAAAGTAAAGCAACAAAGTACAGGGAAGCCATATGATGAGTCAGACTGTGTATATTCGAGCGGTCTATAAATTGCGCCGCAGCGAGGCAGAAGTTGAGGTATGAGAGGCGCAGAAAGCCATGCGGAAACGCAGTGATTGAACAGCAAAGCTTCCCCTCTGTCTGATTACTAAAGCTGGCACTTTAGCCGGCCAGGAAAGATATAGGCAGGGTTTGCACTTTCAGGACAATTGGTTCAGTTGTGCCAGGCCGGATTAATCAACGTCTGGAGAGTAACTGATTTAAAATAGTTTCTATACATGACTCAGGCTGGCATACAGGACAGTGATTCCTCTATATGTTCTGTGTTGGTGGAGGCTATTTGTTGCTCCAGTCCTGAGAGGGTGCAGCACTAATGCGGGAGACAGAGTGGTCACTGTATTTTCATTTTTTTTAATTTATCCTTTATTTAACCAGGGTAGTCATGTTGAGATTTGTGGCGTACAGAGAGTTTCATATAACACAATATACAACATTACATCAAAATAATGAAGAAGAAAAACACAATGGTAAAAACACATGAGAAAATAAAGACGCAATAATAAGCTTCAACACATCAGTTAAACACATGGTTAGCAGGTCTCCAATTTGTTCTTTAAATTGATCAGTAAGAGAGGTTAGCTTCAAATCAATTGCATATTGTGAGACTCATATGTCAGACAGCAGCCAAAATCTAGAGTGGATTGTTAAACTTTAAATGCACATTATTAGCTGCGTTTTAACCAAAAAGAAAAGGACATAGAGCCAGAGTCACAGTGTGATCAGCATTACTAAGTCTTAATGTCCCCTGAGTACCCCATGTGAATTGGCCCTCAGCAAGAGGAGGTTTGTGTCACCATGACACACTGTAATGAATTTGAAACCATGAGTCATTCTAACAAAATAGTGAAAACTGGTTCCTGTGTGACTGAGTGGGCTGATGTGTTTGTTTGCTGTGATGCGACTCCAAGGCTTTGTGTTCAGCTAATGTTGTGGTGTTATGCTGTCAAGTTTCAATTCATTTTGGCAGTTAATACATTTTATTGGAATGGAATTCACACTGTCCATTCATTCTTTTGTCTGTCTTCACTGTACTGTCTGAAAAAGAATTACAAAATCTGAATTCTGATTTATCTAAAGTCTCATGGTGTCTGGCTCTGACCAATCAATACCACAGTGTGAAAAACTGATGATTGAATTACAGAATAGAACATGAACCATAGGAGAAATACACGCACACACACAAACACACACACACACACACACACACAGTGGGGTAACATGGTAACTGCTCCCAACCAGCCATGTTTTCCTCTTCAGTACACCCCACTGCACATGACAGAGCAAAGCACACTTGGGGCGCATTAACCCCTCTCTCTCTCTCTCTCTCTCTCTCTCTCTCTCTCTCTCTCTCTCTCTCACTCACTCACTCACTCACACACACACACACACACACACACACACACACGCATTTTTTCCCTCAGGGAAACACCAGCTGGGGCATGCAGGGTATGGAGTTACCATAGCAACAGCATCTATAGATGTGACATTGCTGAGTCGACACTAAGGGAGTGGTATGTGTGTGTGTGTGTGTGTGTGTGTGTGTGTGTGTGTGTGTGTTGATGGGTGTGGGGTAGCGTGGCATCTTGGCTCAGACTAAACATTTCTCTTACAATCAGAATTCACCATGCTCTGCTGGACCCCAGCCCACACACACACACACACACACACACACACACACACACACACACACACACACACACACACACACACACACACAAACACACAGCTAAAACCCACTGCCCCCAATCCACACCAGTCTGGCCTCATCCCTAGCCAGCCAGCTGTCCCCTACAGAGAAAAAATGACTTCCACCGTGTGTCTGTGTGTGTGTGTGTGTGTGTGTGTGTGTGTGTTTGTTTGTTTGTCTGTGACAGCTTCTCGGTAATGATGACTTTATCTAAATGCTAAAAACTGTGGCCCTGATGTATATATTCACACACACACACACACACACACACACACACACACACACACACACACACACACACACACCTACACACACACACACACACACTGTGGTACTTGTTATGACCCAATTCCCTGCTACTACAAGTAATGTGTGCCTTCTTTAAGAAAGCTGCTTTATACGATTAAGCTTGATCCTCTGCTTCATCAGTGCACAGTGTGTTTAGATGTATGTGTGTATGAAATATCCATCCATCCATCCATCTCTG
>NC_135998.1:13485155-13597655 GCF_048128805.1 Centroberyx gerrardi | reverse complement strand
AATGGGCTACCTGTCTGTCTGTGTGTCTCTCTCTCTCTCTCTCTCTCTCTCTCTCTCTCTCTCTCTCTCCTTCCTGTATGTCTGCCTTCCTGTCTGCCTTAATGTGTTCCTGCCTGTGTGTTTCTCAGCCTTTCTGAATGTCTGCCTTCTTGTCTGTATGTTGGATGTCTTGTCTCTCTGTCTCTCTATCTGTCTCTGTTCCTTTCCTGTCTGTCTGTTCATGTATCTGTTGGGCTCTCTATGAGTCTGTATGACGAATTTTGCTGAGTAAAGAACCCATGCCCTCTATATACAATTTTCAAATGAAATGTGATCGTGACCTTCTGTACTGCTACTTAGCCCACAGGAGCTACACAACGTAGTGCAGAAGGGTACTTTACTTTCTTTTGAAGCGTACCATTATATCCCCTGCACACTACTTTTGATTAATGTGTTACCTGCCCTTCTTGTAAGTGACGACAGTGTGCGGGAGTCTACAAATTTTAACTTACTCTTCTACCAGAAGGGATTTCTAAGATTTTGTGGCAAGTCGAGCCAATAGACCAAATTAAACCACAAAGCAGATCACTGGGGCTGTGACCAGGCAAAGGAATAAAAAAAAAAAATCAATCAAATACACATTTCTATACACATTTCAATGTTTCGTACTTTGTCTTGCCATCTCCCACAGTCTTAATTTTCCTACTCTCCTGCTTGTCCCTCGCCCTGCTCCATCTTCAAATGAGTTTATTTAGTAGTAGTAGTAGTAGCAGTAGTCATAGTAGTAGTAGCAGTAGTATGCGGTGGGTTACTGGTGGACCAAGGGAGGCTGTACTACACTTTTGCAGACCAACAGGCCAACAGGCCACACACAATGACAGGTTACCATGGCAACCAAGGCCTCAGTGCAGTGGGGCCTTATGAATGGCATAGTCATAGTAATAGTAAAATAATATTAGTCTTTGTGTTTCCCTCTTTTCTTCCACCTATCCATTTATGTCTTCCCCTTTTGCCATTGGTGACCACATATTTTCTGAATAGATTTTTTTTGTCCTTCTATTTTTTTCTCAGCCTCTGCTGCTTGCCTCTCTCCCCCATCTTCCTCGTCTCCCTCTCCTTTCTCCTCTCCCTACCTTTCTTCCAGGAGAGGATGGTGTGTCTGTGATTACAGCACATGGAGAGGCTCTCTAGTTGGGTTTGAGTCAGTAGAGGGAAGATGTTTACCAGTGAGACACTCAGAACGTGCGCATTGTACAAATCCCACTTTTTACATGCGCGCTGCACTGCATCTGCACACCCTGAAGAGGAATTGTTGTGCAGTATTAATGTGGGATAGATTTGGATTGATGGCTACTACTGTGTGTGTTGGACCTGTGTACTCTGTCATTCTCTCATACATTAAAATACAATAAAGTTGATCTATTCTGTTTCTTTGGGCCTCCTTCTGTAATCTATCATTTTTCTCTGTCACTCCTTTTTTGTCTGTCAATTTGTCTATCTTCCTGTCTCTGTCAGTGTGTCTCTCTCTGTTTTGATGTCAGCATATTCTGTGAGCCATATCATAAAGAGAGCCCCATTGACATTTCAATTTGCCCCATCACCCATCACCCCTCACACATACACACACACACACACACACACATGCACACATACACCAATTTCATTGTGGAGCATCAGCTCAGAGGCAGTGCCTCTCCTGGGTTTCCACGGAGACAAGGAAAAGCAATAACTGCACACTTGACCTCTCTGCTCTTTTATTGGCCTCTTCTCCCCTTCACACGTGCACGCACACACACACACACACACACACACACACCTCAAATCTAATCTGGGAGAGTATGCTGCTGTGGTGTTATCCCTCCGTCTTCCCCTGAGGACAGGAGAAGAGAGGGAAAAAGTGAGGGAGAAACAGGGAGGGGAGGAGCGAGGGGAGGGGGGAGTTAATAATTTCATCTGAGGAGGTGGTGGGAGAGCGAGAGAACACGGCCTCGCAGTGACCTGGGGCGATAAGATCGATTGTCTGGCTCTTGTAGTCTCCTAATATCTCTCACACACTCATGCAGGCAGGCAGACACACACACACACACACACACACACACACACACAGACAGTCACATCCTCACACAAACTGTCTCTGTCTCACACACACACAAACACACACATTGCAGTATTCAGCGATGTTGTAACAACTTGCTATAACTTCAGAACTGTGAGTGAGGGAGGAAAGGTGAGAGGGAGGAAGATGCACAGTGTGTTAGAGAGAGAGAGAAGGGGAAAGAGACGTAAGGTGTGATTGGGAGGAAGTGGGAGAAGAAGAAGATGGGGGGGAAAATAGGAAAATATTAGGAGTAGCAGAAAAAAGCGACTAGCCATAGCGACAGGTCTGTTTACTGTTTATTTTGGTCTCGAGTCTCGTTGCTCTTCATATTGGCAGAGTTGAGATGATTTCCTTTCGCTGTTTATTCCTGTGTGGATTTGTGTGTTTTGTGTGGATTTGTATGTGAGTCTGTGTGTGTGTGTGTGTGTGTGTGTGTGTGTGTGTGTGTTTGTGTGTGAGCGCTCTTTTTCGCCTCATCTAAGATCGTTTATCTGAACTCAATCTTTCCATAAGCATCATGTTGTCATGGTGTTTTCACATAACATCCAGGTCTGTCTGTCTGTGGGGTTTCCTACTTTTCTTGCCATATAGGTAACTACTGCTTCAGTAGATTAATGCTTGTATACATACTATTTTCAAGAGTAACTATAACATGAAGAGTGCTTGATTTATTTTGCAAGGGATGCACACTTTTGAGGCTGTTTATGTGTCTCTGTTTAAGTGCCTCACATCATTTTCATTTATATTACCCATTTCTGTTTCCAGCCTCTCAGAGTCTGGCTGTGGATTCAAATGAAGTGTCAGTATGACACAGTATGACATAACTGATTCTGTATCAGCAGAGACAGTTGAAGAATATTTGTCAAATACATATTAATCTAAATAACCATGCAATTGGTCAATGGAAATATTATTTGTCATGTCAAATAAACATGACAGAGGTCCCCCAAGCGCTATTCTTTGTCAATCTGAAATATTAAAATCAGTTTGTAGTCAGTTGTGTGTAGGGTGTGTGTGTTTGCATAGTATTTGTGTGTGTGTGTGTGTGTGTGTGTGTGTGTGTGTGTGTGTGTGTCTGTGTCTGTGTCTGTGTGGGGCATTATTACGAGCCAGGCTGTGTAACCACGCTAAGCTAAACTAAGTCTCAGCAGTACATTGTTTGAACATGTTTCAGCAATAAGAGCTTACTCACGATGATTTATCCCTCTCAGTAATCAGGTCAGCGTCGATTGGATTGTTTCTTGTGTGTGTATATGTGTGTGTATGTATGTGTGCGTATGCGTGTGCACCAGGCAGCACACAATGATGCTTCCCTGCAGTGTTGCCGTCTGTCACGCAGGTGTGTGTTTGTGCGCATGTCTGTGTGTGTCTGTGTGTGTCTGTATGTGCTATGCTGCCCACGTTTTCACATGTGCAAAGGTAGCAAGGCACCTGCAAAGTATTTGCTCAACTATTTATACACCACTGTTACATTATTACAGCACATCTACCCTACATGAATGTTGACCATACACCTTATATTTAAATATGTACGGTCCATATCCTTCTGTCTACAGTATACGAGTCATACATGATGAGTTCCTTGTGAAAAATCTTTTCTCCTCTCTTTGTTGCTTCCAGTTCTCCAAGGAGAAATACCTGTTGGAGTCTCCTCCTGAGAAACTTCGTAAGGAGCTGGAGGAGGAGCTGAGACTGAGCCCCGCTGACATCAGGAGCCATGGCTGGTACCATGGACACATACCCAGAGAGGTACACACACAGGAATACACACATACACACACACACACACACTGTACAGTACATTGTATACATATGCAGTACATACACAGTCTTAGTCATGACATCAGGAGCCATGATTGGTCCCATGGATGTCTCCCCCAAGATGTGCAAACAGATGGATACACATGTACTTTCCAGAACGGTAAACCCTTGAGATAACTCACTTCCTATGTCCCAGCACATGCACAGGCACACACACACACACACACACACACACACACACACACACACACACACACACGCATACACACACACACACACACACACAGGCAGGCCCTCCCAGCCAAGTGTATGTAAGTCAAAAAAAGCACACTGCCGTTGAGAGTGCCATTGAATTACTGTCATACACACATGTGATACAAAACTTGCTATTGTTGTGTGTTGACTAGTTCATGTTCCAGACCCAATTCAAGCCCGATGTGTCTCACTTATTATTAGCCCTACAGCTGCACTGTAGCAGCTTTAATGCTGAACCTCCTGACTCTATAGATACATAGTCAGTATAAAATACAAGCGGCATTATTTATCAAGAAAACTACTATGATTTCCATAGAATTTTTTTTTTTAAGATGTATGATTTTCACTAAATGTGTCATAGTCATCATTTTAATTACCATTGGCATTAGCCTCTATAGCAGTGGTCTTCCATCCTGATCCTCGGGACCCAGTTGCTGGTTTTCTATCCTACCAGCTAGTTAATTGCATCCACCTGCCATCCCAGGTGTAAATCAGTCCCTGATTAGATGGCCAGAATGAAAACCAGCAGGGCTCTGGGTCTTGAGGACCAGGATTGAATACCATTGATCTGTAGACAGGGATGACATAGTGGCCTTATAGTTAGAGAGGCCATTCCTTGTGCTCTGACACCATTGATGAAATGCATAGATGTATATGTAGTAGAGGAACATGCAAAGAAACATATTCTGTATTAGATTGTGTGTTTGAAATCAAATTCTGAAAAAAAAAAAATCTATTGCCGCTGTAAACTGTGTTGTATCTGAGTTCATCATGTTTCTGTTCCATTTAAAAGAGCAATAAGTAAGATTTTTGCTATCCCATAGTGCAAAACCCATAATATTTGCGAGGGTTGATAGGTTTGTTCATCAATAATAATGACTCAACGATTACTTTGCCAAGACAGTGCTGAGATTTCTGGCTTTCAAAACACGCTTTCAATGCTTTACACATAGGAGGACACTGATAAATGAATCCTATCATCTGTCACAGCTCAGTAGAAGTTGATTTAGCTTTTGGAAGAAGGGAACTGTGCCAAACAGACAGCTGCATGTGTTTGTTGCTGATGTACGCAATTGATTTCACAGCTGGTGACTAAGACACAGATACACACAGACACACAACAGACACGCACCCACCCACATTGCATGCACATGTGGAGGGTGGCCCTAGTTTTTAGGCACAGCCACTTAGTCTCTCTCTCTCTCTCTCTCTCTCTATCAGAACAACCATCTGTGAGTCTTTCCCCTTCTACTTTACATAAAATATTTATTTATTCATGAATTTGCCCCAGTGTAAACTTGGGGAAACCCTGAGCCCCCTGGCTACCAAAACAATACTTAGTTGCCATGGTGACTGGATCCCACACACACCCTTTGGGTGGGTCCCAATACTGTACATTAGCTTCCTTCCTTCCTTCCTTCCTTCCTTCCTTAATTAATTCCTTCTTTCCTTCTTTCCTTCCTTCCTTCCTTCCTTCCCTGTTCCCTTCTGATCTTTAAGATGTTTTAAGTATTTGCACAAGCCAGAAACATGGACCCACAGGGCCTTCCCTTTATTTTTTTTATAGATATATATTATAGTTTGTTTACAGTTTAATTGTTGAAAAATGAGAAGTGGAAACCCACACCAGTATCAGTGAGGTGCTGGCTGACAGGAGCAGAATTAATCAAAATGAACACTGCATCCATAGCTCCAATGTAACAATTTTTACTGCATTGACAATAACATTTGTTTGGAGCCATGAGGCAACATTTTTCATGTTGATACAGTTTATTTGTTGCCAACTGTCAGTATTAAACTTGGTACATAGAAATCTGAGGTGGAGGACCAGACAATAAATACAAAAACACAAAGAGAAACATTAGTACAGTCAATTTAAATTTAGAAACTGCAGAAGCAAGGGGGTCTTGCTTTTTGTTTTATCCCAAACGTTTCCCTTTGATCTTTGTATATACTGCCTCCTGCTGGTCAAATGACACATCAGGAAACAGCGTTTCCATGTGCTACACAGCATCACTTATTTCATGTCTTGTTTCCATTTGATATTCCCTGTGATCTGTAATGTAAGGCTTTATACTTTAAGCTTTCATGCGTACCGGTAGTCTCTTTGCAGGTAGTTTAAAAGGAAATATTGAAATATGTTACTCCTTTACTACATGACTGCTCAATCAATATTTGTGAACTCTTCTCACAAGGCTACAGAAGCCAGACACAACTCAATTTTTTTATATCAGCAAGATATATAGCCTGAAGCTGTTCCATAGACCATGAACGAGAGATTGATTTTGTGGATTGTTTGTTTGGTCGATAACCTTTAAATGAGCTTCATTTTTATGATAGTGCCATCAGTTCTGAACTAAATAAATGTTCCCACAGAAAGTCATTCTGTCCCTGGCATCTTATCCATCTTTGCCAACTGACGTGAATTGAAACTGTACACAGGCATCAGGAAGGGAACAGGACAAATTCTGCTCTCTTGTTTTTGGCAATGGAAGACATATCTGTTCAGCAGCACAAATTAAACTGTCCTGGAGCACAGGAATAAACATTAATGGTTTCCTTAAATTCAGTTATTTAACTACGTAAGTGTCAGAAATATTAAGTTCTCAGGCTCAGTGATCTAAGTTGCAAGTATTCTTCCGGCATTGGAGGATTAAATGGATAGAAATATTTATATATACTTTGCTTTTCTTTTCTGCCTAGGTGTCAGAGACTCTGGTGTTGCGTAATGGAGATTTCCTGGTGCGTGACTCTCTGACCAGTGTCGGGGATTACGTGCTGACCTGTCGATGGGACCATGAGGTGCTGCACTTCAAGATCAGCAAGGTCCTGGTCAAATCCAATGAGACCAAGGTGTGTATTCAACACTCACTATCTGTCTTCGTTCCAGCAGTGCACCAAACACAGTAAAAACTGGCTGTGCTTCCATTTTTATTGACTTGCTTTTATGTGATGCCTTTAACCCGATTATATTTGCTCTCATATTGTCTTACTCTGCGATCTTACCTTTTATCTTGTGGAGCCTTGTTTTTTTTTACTCGTTTTACATTATTTTATTATAATGCTGTGTGACAAGGTTCAGTGTTCTGTTGGCAGGAAGGACACTGGAGAATTATGGTTCTCGCCCCGTAGTCTATTCTGCACCAAAAGATAACCAAAACACAACATAGATCGAGCACCACCGGTGTGTAGGTCACTCGTTAACCCTCTGAATATTTGGGTTCCTTGGGCTCCTCTCACTCTGGAACAGTAACAGACCTTTTTCACAAACATGGCTGACGTACTTCCGCTCAATGTTAAGAAGAACTTTCTGTCGCCTCTGACTCTTCCACTCTGTCTGTGATCACTTACCCCTCTACTGAGGGAGACATACTGTAAATAGGGGGGTTAATTTGGTGCAGGTGCTCCTCGTCGGCCAGCTGTGCCACTCATGCCTCTCTCCGCCTCCCGACCGGCGCTCGATCCCCGCTTTGTTTGCCACATGCCGTTTCATTTATTAGACATTGTAGGAAATTGTTAGATTGTTAGGCACTTTGTATTGTTCTCATTGTAATTACAATGTATACAAAAAAAATCCCAAAACCTGTAACTTTCTATTCTATTCTACTCTTTTCTATCCACCCTTCGTCCCCAGGTGCAATATGTGCTGGAGTCTGACAGTTTTGACTCGGTCCAGGAGCTCGTGCGGTTCTACGTGGGCCAGCGCCGGCCGGTCTCCCAGCCCAGCGGGGTCCACATCTACTGTCCCGTGAGCAGGACGCTCCCCCTGCGCTACCTGGAGGCCACCTTCGCCCTGTCCAATAGCAAGCAAGGGTCTGCCTACTCGCCGTCCAGTCAGAGGGGAGCGTACATCAAGAGGAGGAGCGTCACCATGACTGACGGGCTGACCACTGAGAAGATGATACCTCACAGGTGAGACAGGAGGGCGGTACAGTGGATTTTGTGTGTGTGTGTGTTTTCAGAGTGGCAGAGATGCAGTGCTATCCAAAAATATAACAATTGAGCAGCCTAAAAAAAAAAATCATGTCTTTTCGATTTTCCAGTCTTCATCATATTTGTCATTATTTAATTCTTATAATTATTATTATTTCATCGCTGCTTTCTGTTATATGTATGATCAGTGACCCAGACAGCCCCAGTCCTGTTGAAACACCGGTGGCACCAGAACCAGAGCCGGAACCTGTGCCCAACTGCAGGTTGTGTGTGTGTGACACTAGTGTTGTTTTTGAGCACTGAACCAGTACCTCCACCAGTACCTTTCACCTGAATCGTGTGGTCTCCTCACTTCACAGACACCATTAGCACTCCCCCTAGTTATTAGACCTTCATACTCTGTGTGAAGTTACAAAATGACTTGTTCACTCTGTCTACACTCGATCACTCCCTGGTCAGAACTAAATAATCCACAAAGAAGGAGCAGACAAAAATGTAGAAATACGTTTCTCACAGAACCCAAAGCTAAAAAGGAGATGAGAGATGCACAAGCTTTTAAAGCAACAGGCAATATTTCTTTGATGGAGATTGACATAATGGACAAAAGCCAGAGTGTCAATGACATACTGGGTTTTAAAGACCAAAGCTCTATAAAGACCAAACATATGTGGCCATAATTGTTGGAAGAATTTCCCATCTTTCACTGTCTAAAAATGGTGCCTGTGTATCTTAGACATTAGTTTAGTATTGATTTAGCTCTCAGTGGCAGTAAATCCTTCCTCAAATAATTCACATTGTACTACATTTTTTTCTGCTCCTGCTTTTAAGCCCTAGAGATACTTTTGTAAATACAAGTAACACAAGTAAAGAGATCTGTCTATATCACTATATGGAAAAAATGTCTTTCAGGGCACAAACAAACCAAAGTGTGTCTCCCTCCCACTATGTAATAATCAATCAGCTTTTACATTCTTAGCCACTCCATTCCTGTCATGTGAAACAGATAAGTGTGACACCCTGAACCGCATCGCCTTGTGTGGTTCCTCTCTTCACTACCTTGACAGCTTTCAAACCCAGACCCAACAATCATTAACATGCTGAAAATGTTTTGTTTGCAGCCCGTCGACCATCCACCACCATAAAGATGCAATGCGGAACTGTGCCATGAGCATGGACCAGATTCAGGAGTATCGCTGCCCACTGTCACCTGTAGGGGAAACCCCACTGTCTCCTGCATATAGTGCTAGTGAGTATCAGAGACACACACACACACATACACACACACACACACAAATAGAGACACATACAGACACATACATACAAGTGCTACACATACACATAAACACTTAAATAAACACAAGGAAGAAATGATTTTTTTTGCAATCCCTTACCTCTCTCTCTCTCTCTCTCTCTCTCTCTCTCTCCCCCTCTCTCTCACCAGTCACCAGGCACAGAACCCAGTCAGGTGGGCGCGTCCTGGCCGTCGTCCCTCCCTCTCCTGCGATGCGTCGTTCCAGCGACCCTCAGCTCAGCCCTTCAGCCAACAACAACCCTCCAGAGCATCCCGCCCACACCTCTCACTCGGCGCACTCCTCGCCCGCCCATCATCCCAGCTACCAATCACACTCCTCAGAAACAGCAGGAAGCTACTGTGACCTCAGACCTTGTCCTGCTGGTCCTCCCAAACCCCCAGCTAAGAGCTACGTGGAGCGATTGCGAGTGGAGGAAGGGAGGGAGGAGGGAGCGAGGGAGGAAGGAGGAGAAGGGATGTTCAGCGCCCCACAGGTGGAGACGGCTTCCTCGTTCAGACCATCTAGGTATTGGACACACACACACACACACACACACACACACACTTGCACCAAAAAGTATTTGTAAGAGGGAATCACGACATCAAGAAAGTTTAGTGAGTTTAGTGAGTGAGTGACTCAGGTAAGTTGTGAGTCACAGAAAAGTAGACTACATTGAATTTTAAATATTTTCCTGTAATTGGCTGAATTTCCCAGCGCTAGTTCCCTATGCAGCAAACCCCAACTGCATGTTCCCGTCTCCAGTGTTAAGGGGAAACTGGCAAAAGGTTGTACATATAGATGATGAAGCAATTCCAACTGCTTTAGAGAAACCTGTCAAAACCTGAGGAAGTTGGTTTGGTGCAACTTTAAATGACATGAAGGAGATTCAGGGGCTAAAGCAGCAGCTAGTTAGAGGCACTGGGGGCACAGAGAGGCCAAGACTACCAGGGAAGTTAAAGCTGTAGTGGCTGCAATTTGGTCTGTTGCCTCAGCTATTACGTACCGGCCCTTGACAATATATGAGATACCTATATAAAAGGTAGAGAGAGGCTCCTATGTCAGGAAATGGCTTGGAGTCCCACAGTGTCTTAGTGTGGTCAAATGTGTCTCAGTGTCTTCAAATGTGGTAAGATTGGAGATGATGCTGACAGAACCTACACACCTAACAGGAATATAGAGCGTAGTGTATCAGCGGGGCAAAAAGGGAACCCAAGAGAAGCTGTTCAACAGACACACTAAGCTCTCAGAAGTAGAGAACAAGTCAGTCAGGGAAAAAGAAAGATGTATGTGGAGCAAATACAATAGCAGGAGAAAGCAGCAAGGCGTTCTAAAGCTGTCTCTAAGGCAAAGCAGCATGTGTGGATGAAGTGGTAAAGTGTAGAGAAGAAGAAACTTGATGTCTATGATGTGCTACCATCTCCCCCAAATCTCAGTCAGTGGGTAACAGAGGACCCTGAGGACAGTCCTTTATGTTCAGGTGTAGCTACACTTGAGCATATTTTATCAGGATGTAAAATGAGTCTATTCCAAGGACGATACACCTGGCGCCATGATCAAACGCTGAAGCAGCAATTGAGTTAGAAATTAATGTGTTAGTTGATAAGAAAGAAGGTATTAAAATAGTTTTTGTCTGTTAGGGGAAACAGTAGGAGCGAAGCAGTTTGGGCCAGGCATTGCAGGACAGCTAAGAGTGGGAAGAGATGGGGAAAGGGCAATAGACTTGGGTAAACATCTGATAATCCCGCAGGAAATAGGGAGCACTACCTTAAGCCAGACTTGGTGTGGTCAGTCACAGCGGATTGTGTATTTTGTGGAGCTTACAGTGCCATGGGAGGACGCGGTAGATGAGGCTTATGAAAGGAAAAGGCTCAGGTATACTGGGTCGGTAGCAGAGGTGGAGCAGCAGGGTTGGAAAGCTAGAGTTTGCCCCGTGGAATTTGGATGCAGAGGGTTTGTTGCAAAGTCGGTGTTAACACTACTAGGGGAATTAGGCATGCGTGGACGGGGCTTAAAGCAGGCAGTAAAAGCTATGTTTTACACAGCAGAGACTGTCAGTGGCTGTGGCTGAGGAGAAAGCACCATGATTGGAGCACAATGTTTCTAAAGTAAGAGCCATTGAGTGTTAAAGTGTACGGATTTAGTTTGGTTTGCTGATGTATTGGTCTGAATTGTCAATATGTCCAGTGGTCTATAGATCTATGACAGAGGGTTGGATTGCTAGCATTTGTTTGTAGCTTATTTGCTGATATAGTATTACCAGGTATATTGTTTGCTAGTGGTACGTTTGCTGGAATATTCTATTGTATTATGTTAGTAGTATGCTTGCGGATATATTTTGTTTGGCCAGGCATGCTAAGCCAACCATCTAACTTTCTTACTTACTTAGAAAACCTCTCTTGATTTGTCACCATCTTATCAACATTCTTTATCCGTTAGTCCTTGCCATTTGCTCATGTGTTGCAGTGGTTTAGTAAGAAGTTTTTCATCTACTTGTCTCTATTGTGGGTTTTGTTGTATAAGGTCCTCTAATGTGATCTAATCTTTCCTGTACAGGTATGAGTCTTGCCTTATGCCGGCTGAGAATAAGCCTCTGGAGATGTCTGTGCTGAAGAGAGTCAAAGAGCTGTTGGCTGAGGTGGATGCAAGGACTGCAGCCAAACACATCACCATGGTGGACTGCACGGTACGTACAGTACACACACACACACACACACACACACACACACAGAAAATACCTTCACATGCACGGCACATACAAGTGCTCACACCCTGACATCTTGCATCTTACATTTATTTTTATTTTTTTTGTTTTATCTTGGGCAGGTTGCTAGGATACTGGGCGTAACCGCTGAGATGCAAAGGATGATGGGAGTGTCTTCAGGGTTGGAGTTACTGACGCTACCACATGGACATCAATTGAGACTTGACCTGCTGGAGAGGTACACACACACACACACACACACACACACACACACACACACACACCTCATTCTTTCACTGTCTTACTTATTACTCACACGTTCATTAATTCAGCTATTGATTATCCCTCCTGTCTCCTCTCTTCTTCTCTTTCCTCTCTTGTCCTTTCCTCCTCCCTCCCTCCTTACCTATCATCTCCTCCCCTCATTTCCTGCCCTCATCCTCTCTTCTTTCCCTGCCACCCCTTTCCTCTCCTTTTGTCTGCTTTGTTCTATACCATGATAAATATTACTCAATCAAAAAATAAAATGCATTGTAGCACCTTCCACTATTAAACAGTTGATTAAAAGTAATGTTTTGCCTCAATTTGTATTTTCGGTTTAACATTTCTCATGGAATATACTGGTAACACTTTACTGCAAGTGCACTTTGAGGCATCATAAGCACATTATAAGTACATTATAACTTTAAACTACTTTGTCTTCCTTAACTTCAATAAACTCTCCATTGTAATCCACAGTAGAACGATTCAACAGAATAAATGTGATAATATATCACTCATCAATCACCATCTCACCATATCCCCCATGTATTATAATACATTACATGCTGTTATAATGTGAATTTCCCATATGGCTTATAATAAGCTTTGATCTTATGCCTTATACTTCCTTATCAGCATCACTAAGTAACATACATTTTATTAAATGCCGCTTTCCTCTTTCCCCAGGTTCTATACCATGTCTATCATGATGGCAGTGGACCTGCTGGGCTGTACAGGGAGCACAGAGGAGAGGGCGGCCCTACTCCACAAGACCATACAATTAGCAGCCGAGCTTAAGAGCAACCTGGGTAACATGTTTGGCTTCGCTGCCGTGATGAGAGCGCTGGAGCTGCCACAGGTAAGGGAGACACAGATACAAGACACACTTGTTTTTTAACATTTTTTAATCCAGAAAATGTTTGCTGAATAGGCACGCTCTTTTCCACCATACAGGGTTTTTTCATTAAAATGCAGCTGTTCTAGGTTTTGATGCATCATTCATCATTTCTTCTTCTCTCCCTTTCTTCCTTAAATCAGATCTCTCGTTTGGAGCAGACGTGGGTGACGTTACGCCAGAGACATACAGAGGGCGCCATCCTGTATGAGAAGAAACTCAAACCTTTCATGAAGAATATGAACGATGGCAAAGGTGAGATCCTAGTCCGGCCTTTTGTCCTATTGTAAATGGGACACTGATTTTGTGTCTACTTGGAAAAACAAAGACAAGACTTGGGTTGCCTCCTTTTTGTCTACGCAACCTTATGTCTCTGTCTCTGCGCATGTGTGTGCATGTGTGTTTTTAAGAAACTGCGTGTGTATGTTGGTGTGTGTTTACATCTCTCAACTCTTCACTCTGTGTGCTTCCAGAGAGCAGCGTCCTGTCCAACACTTCCTTCCCCCACCTCGTCCCTGTCCTGTCCCTGCTGGAGCGGGGCGTGGCGCTGGGCGAGGCGCTGGAGCCCTGGGAGAGCGTGGAGGTGGGAGTGGATGTGGTCATGTGCCACCTAGAGGCAGCTCGCACCATCGCACATCACGGGGGGATCTACAGAACCAACGCTGAGACCAAACTACAGGGTGAGGCCAAGTGGCAGTTGTGGAAGGATGAAAGGAGATGGCATCTGCCTTATTTATTTAAATTATAAATGCATCCCACCTGTTAAACATAGGTTTTTCTCACCACTCCATCCTCATTGCCAAATTTTAACCACTGGATGAGGCTATGGTTAACTTCCATTTAGTTCAGTTAACAATGTTTGTTTCTTTTGTAGTGATCTACTCTGTTTTGTAAGTCTGTTCTGGGCCAGTTGCATCAACTTAGTTTAAGACTAGTCTAAGCCTTAGACATTGTGAAAGACTGAAAGAAAAAGAGCCATCTTATGTGTTAAACCTAAGTCTTTTCTCACCACAGCCTGTAGTCTTCATACTGTACTACTAGGGTGTGTGTGTGTGTGTGGCTATTATGTTTACTGTATTGACCCTTAATACCTCCTCATTGGTTCCCAGTCTGAGGCCATTACTGCTGTATTGACCAGTCTGTCAATAACTATCAGACGACATCTCTGTTTTCTATTATACCTTGCTATTGATCAGCCTGACCTCAACCCCTAGCCTTTGCTCCTTTTATCAACAACTCTAACCCAAACTGCAGATATTTACTTCATGCACTTATCAAACTCTATTTAGCTAAAGATTTTCATGTTTAAAATATTTCTCCAGTTCATTCATAATGAGAGGAGCTTAGAAGTTTGAATTACATAATTGAACAGTGGGGAGGAATATACTTTCTAAATAGCAAGGCACACAGGTTAATTACCCTGTAGCAGTATTGCAGTGAGCACCAGGGTTATTATAGTTTGGATTTTTTTATTAGCTTATATAGTTTTCATTTTTTATTTCAATTTCACTTTAGTTTTAGTTTTCTGTGTGGGGTTGGTAGTTTTAATTTAGCTTTTATTTTTCACAAGTGTTTAGTTTTTATTTAGTTTCAGTTCTAGTTGTAGTATTTTTGGTAGGATTAGTATTTTTTATTGGTATAATGACAGAAGTTCAGAGCAGGTATTTTGTATATGTATATGTATACAAACAATAAATAACAAATTCTTCTTCTTTTTTTTTGGTAACATTTATTTAGCCTACATGAATTGCTTTCAGTAAAAATAGCCAAAAAAACAAAAAATCTTTTTTACCCTGTACACAAACAAAACAATGAAAACATTGTATACTTATATATTTATATAGTATATTTGTATTTTATTTTATATTTTTATTTATTTTTTTATTTTACAAGTAGACAATATAGTTTTAGTTCAGTTTCATTTTTTTCACAGTATCGTTTTTATTTCTATTTCAGTTTTTTTAACAACTCGTTTACTTTAATAACCTTGGTGAGCAACTGCCGATTGAGACCATTTCAGTATCCTGTTAACCTCCATTTTCACCATGTTTGCAACGTCTTATCTTCTAATTTTTACAAAAAGTAACCCCTCTCCTCTCCTCTCCTCTCCTCTCCTATCCTCTCCTCTCCTCTCCTCTCCCTCTTCCTCTTCCTCTTCCTCTCCTCTTCCTCCTCCTCTCCTCCTCCACAGGATTTCAGGAGCGAGCAGAAGTGCTGGAAATCTTCCAAACAGAGTTCCAGATGCGTCTCCTGTGGGGCAGCCGGGGCTCGGAGGGCAGCCAATCAGAGCGCTACGAGAAGTTTGACAAGGTCCTCACCGCCCTATCACACAAGCTAGAGCCGCCTGTACGCCACAGCGAGCTATAGCACCTGCCCACCGCCCACTGTCGCTAAAACACCCCCATCTGCACTCACCACTCATAGTGGTATGGTCTTGCTTTGCATCGCAGCGGATGATGTGGAAGAGTCCAATGTGAACACTTGGAGGGGTGGAAGAGAATGAAGAGGCAGCTAACAGAGCATGTGCAGTGAGCAATAGGAGTACAGGAGAGAAAGTTTCACTCACAACGTGTGTCACACTCACTGTGGACTCCAAAACAGGCACAGAGATCCTTCTGTTCCTCCCTGTGGACTTCCTCACTTAGTGCTGAATTATTAAAATAACAAACGGGGGAGGAGAAAAGACAAATGGAGAAGAGGCTGGGGGAGATGGGTGATCGGCTCCTCTGCTTGGTACAGACAGCTACATAGGTACGGTGTGCCCCGAGGGCCAAACAGAGCTGGAGTTTGGCTTTGCTACAATAAATACAGACATTCTCTTGTTTCAAACAATTGCTGTCACACACTGTAGCAGAAATGACAATGATAACTAACATAGCTCATATAGAGATAATGTTTGTGTGTGTGTGCGAGCGCGTGTGAATGTGTATGTTTACATTCCTACATTTTTGTACATGTCATTAATGTTTCATGTGGTTTTTTGTCCTATTTATTTGTAATGATCAAACGGTATCAAAACATTATTGACGTTCCGACTCGAAACCCATGAAAATCTGTCAGTGCTCATTCCAAGGGAATCATGTTCATAAAACTCATTAAATATGTATCAGGCAATCCCATTGAATCCCATTAAAAATGTATCAGGCATGCATTAAAAAAAATGTATCAAACATGAAAATTTTCCAGAAATAATGCAGCAATTTCAATATGAGGGCTTTTGAGTTGTTAAAAGCATTCAGAGGGCTAAGCGACTTACCTCTGTTGTAGCTACAGTATGTTTGACTAATGCATTTGATATCAGTGGTTTTCTCTTTCTTGCTCACCAAATGTAGCTAAACAGCGTTAGGAGAAACACAGAGGCACTGTTGAAAAGATCTGGGATGTATTCTGTTTAAATGTACTTAAAGCAATATTTCACTTTTCACATACAATATTATTTATTGAAACACATACTTTGGTGTGATTCTGCGGGCAGGAAAGATCCAGTGCCCCAGCATGTGTATTCAACACTAGCATTCTGAGTTTTGGACAACTTAGTTGCTAACCTGTAGATTATAAATGTGTACAATTTACAGTCCGCCAAGGGGAAACTGGAAGAAAATGTGGTATATCTCTACAGAGGCCCAGGACAGCCATTACTGGTTCATTTATAGTCACTTATGACGTTAATGCATGGTTGATGCATGTTACAAAGTATAAATGTTTGACCAAAGTGAAATATCGCTTTAAACCACTAATTTAAATGGAGAGTTATCTCAAACACGAGATAAATAGATGATTCAAGGAAGATCACGAATGATTTTACACAGACAGAGATATCTGTCGTCTTTCATCTTTTTTTCAATTTGAAAATCTGAATAGAAAAAACTTCCCAAACGGACTGCAACTGAGAAAGCGTAGACCACAACCCTGCTATGGAGAATGCTCTTTGGATGTATGTATTGAATGTGTGTATCGGCCATTAGAACTATAATGATCCCGATCATTATAATTTTATGGTGTTAAACAAGTGGTCGACTGTTCAGTGTTAAATCAATGCTGTATGTACAGTATGTAGGCCTGAGAGGGCTGGAGCCCGCTCTCAGAGCTATGCAATCATTTCAACCAATCAGAATCAAGGGCTGAGACCCATCTAGGACAGACACCCATTCAGAATATCATAGGATATCTTAGAGATGTTAGGCCTTTCACTTTTTTCTTTCTACCCTTTCTTACCCCTTCCTTCTCTCCCCCCACAAATTGTTGATCTATACATGAATGGACAGGTGAAAGAATGGCTCCAATACAGACTTAGGAGCAGCAAAATCATGTCAGATTAACAATTAATGAGACAAAATTCTAAAAATGTCCTTCTAACCCGAGATCCTTGATGTTGAGGTCAGCTGTAAACCAATTATAGATCAGAGTTCATGAAGTCGGCAGCCTTGTGCCACTTCCCACTTTGGTCCAACAGGGGGCGATCTTTAGTCAGCAAAAAAAAAACAAATAGTGAATCATTAATTGTAATTTAACACGCACACATACACACACAGAAAACACACTTTTTTTGTGTGTGTTTTGAGACCAAGAGGATGCCTACTGGTTTAGGATCGATGACAACGACAACAGTGATGATGAAAGTGATGATGATGATGATGATGATGATGATGATGATGATGATGATGACTGTGAAGATGATGTAATGTCTTTTTATTTGTCTTTTGAATGCTGTACAGGAATGGTCTGCTGGTGTGTGTAACAGGACATTCTGGAATGAACTTGAAATGGAAAAAGACAAAAAAAAAAAAAAAAGATTTGTGACTGATCCCATGTTTTTTATGTACTGTACATAGCAATTCACTTTTTTTTTTCAAATAAAATGATTGCTTGTGTCACTGAGTTTGATTGTTTGTTCAGAAAAGCATACTTGTGCACTGTCAATATAACAGTAACTGCATAACACATTCCCGTGTGACAGAATGCAAACTTCTCATTAAATCAGTTTTACTTGGTCAGCATCAGTGTGGAGCAATTAGCAATTAGGGGAGATTCAACCCTAATCTGTATAATCACACAAGTGAGCTCCCTGTACTGTGTCGGAGGATGAAGTGGATGATGATGATGATGATGATGATGATAATGATGCTCACCCCTCCTCACACACACATACACACACACACACACACACACACAACCACCATTGTGTGCCAACATGCAGTACATTTAAGTACAGTAGTATTTTAGAATTGCTTGGTATAAAAAGTTACACAACCTTGTCCTAGACCAGTGGTTCTCCACCAGGGGGTTGCAAGATAATTTTGGGGGGTCATGAGATGATTTACGGGTTAGGGAAAAACATATTTCTACCCTACAGATTTGTTGTCATTCCTTCCATTCCATAATTTTTGCTTTTTTCTTGTGAAATACTGAATAGTTTTCAGCCTCTAGGCCTCCTCTGATAATTAATTAAAGGAAACAACCTAGAATTTATTCTTTGGTTGAACTACATATGCACACCTGTAATGGGGGTCACAAGTAGGCATGGCTTCATTTTAAGGGGTCACAAGCTAAATAGGTTGAGAAGAACTACTGTCCTAGAGCAGTGGTTCTCAACTTGGAGGTCTGAACTGTTCTCCACTCTGCATATGCAGCCTGTGTGACAGGGGTGCAAGAAGGCATTGCTTCGTTTGAAGGGGTCTCCAGCCAAGTAAGAAGCCATTCCCATGCTATGCACATTGTTAGCCAGTAGGGGACAGAGTATCACCATCAAAGCCAAGCCGATCCTGGTCTCATCACTTCTCTAGCCAAGTGCAGCCATGAGCATCCTGTTACCTGGTTCACTTTCTATTTCTGTTCACAGATCACGGTAGGGGTGCTAAATGCTGGGTGCTGGGTGCTGGGTGCTGGGTGGTGCAGAGTTTCCTGAGTGTCCAGGGTTTCTCCCCAGCTAACAAGCAGACAAGAACATCTATATGTGTCAGTCCATGAATGTCTTGGCAGTATGCACCGCCATGCACATGTGAGCTACTGTATTCATGCTTGTATGTAGAGTCTGCATGAGTGAGTATCCCCAGGTTTAATGAGCATGCACAGTATGCACTGAGCATGCGTACTGTGTGAAGAATCACACATTGTTTGGTGTAGTCAGCGCAGACAGAACCACGGTGATGGCAGTGGGAGGGGGGGACAAAGACAGATGGTGTGTGTGTGCATGTGTGTGCATATGTGCCTCTGTGTGTGTGTGTGTGTGTGTGTGAGTGTGCGTACGAGAGCTTGTGTATTTGTGTGTACGCGTGTGTGTGTGTGCCACTACACAGATGTTGTGAGAGCAGTTTTCTCGCTCTTGCCCCCCCCCCCACCCGCATGAAGGAGGCGATGGTACGGCCTGGCAGCTGTTACACTGAGGGGGGGTCGAGTTTATTCCAGGTGAAATATTTCCTGTAAAAATTGAAAGTATTCATCGCAGTAGAATTAGATGCGGCATTACCCCTTTTTTCTTTTTTCCAGAAACCTTTGACAGAATAGAATAAAATAGAATAGAATAGAATGCCCTATGGTAATCTGCCACAATAGAAAATTGTCATTCGCTCTGCTCTCTGTCTCCCCTCTCCATACAGTTCCATAGGCGTAACATGTTATGGGTGTAATCTCTAAGAGGATTCTCTCTGCTTGGTATCATGGTACATGTTAATTTCGGCTCTTTATGTTCCTTATTGAAACAGACCCAAGATCTCCCGAGCCTGCCAGCCAGCCAGCCAGCCACCCAGCCAACCAACCGTCATCAATTCACCCCTAATCTCCCCCTCCCCAGCCCTTTTATAGCTAATCCATTGTGTTGGTCATTGTCATCTGATCATGTGTGACCCCGGCTGCTCCGTAGCCAAGCGCCTGGCAGTGCAGTGGTGGCTTTTGACGTCCGACTATGAGACGATATTGGCGGGGTATTAAAACTTGCCTCCGTGGTTTCTTGGTCTTCTTGGGTTCAGGCCATAATTTTAGTTTGAGAGTGGCAGAGTTTTCTTAGTGTCAGGGGCTGTCTCAATCACGTCAAACTCAGTTATGAGTATCAGGGGTCTGGTTGAAACAGGCTACCAGGCTCCTTTTTTCAGGCCGGGAAAAGTCTGGGTAGGATATTAAAATTGGCTCAAAATCTGAAGTGCCATTACTTCAGAGATGGACAAAAATACATCAAACTGTATCTTTGTCAGAAGTTACAAATACTCCATTGAAGTGCATGGAAATACAGAGAGAAAGAAATGAATTTATTTGTTGTTGTTTGTCTGTATGGAATAAGTTATTTGACCTCATGTATTAGGTTGTGAATCCAGGTTTGAGTGGCTCCAGACCAGAACACTTAAAGGACATGTGGATACAGGGATTGAGAGCAGAGAGAAGATCCCTTTAACAGGGTGTCTTGAATTGAATCTAACAGGTGCATTATTATACATATTCAGTAGTCTGAGTCGGGGCCTAATCTTGAGTGTTCAGATAATTGTTTTTATTATAAAATCATCTCAGCAACCTACTATCACAGCATTATATGTTTGAGTAGGCGTACAGGGGCAAGAAATGTTTAATAGAAGCTATTTTGCTTCAGTATTTTGTATTCTTAAAATACAAAGAAAATCTCAGAAACTAAATTAAAGTTTAAATTAAACTTTGTTGACACCTGTAAAAAAACAAATACAAAACAAAACAAAATACACAACATCAAATATATGTATACACATATCAAATACATGCATTGGAAAAATGACAACACTGACAATGGCACGCTAACCACAGCAGCTGTCAGTGAAACTCAAGCCAGCTTAGCAAATGTGAGGTGACACACAGCGATGGTGGGACCGTTCTTGGACATCTCACTCTATTAGGACTCATAGCCATTCAAATTATAGCCATAGAAATCCATCCCCACCCCACCGTCTGCCTCTGAGCTCAACCCCATGACCGTGTTTTAGCTGTGACTACTCTTCATCTCGGTTGGGACGTTAAGACTGCAACCACATGTCTGTGAGAAACAGCATCGCAAAAGTCCAGATATGAAGCCATGTTCTCAAATCCTGAACAGACAGTCAAAATACAGCGCACTGTACCCCTGCTCATCATTTCTTCATTATTTTTCCAAATCCTCCATTCCTGCCTCCGCCATCATTGGATTCCTCTCCCTCTGTCCGTTCCCTCGCTTTCCGACTCCCCCCTTGCCTCCTCACCCGCGCCTCACTCTTCCCTCACCCCCGCCAGACCCCCAGTCTATCTATCTATCTGCCCCTGGACTGACTCCTCATTAACACATGAATGAAGGCAGGGAAAGGCCCGCTAAGGCTTGGACGCCAACAGAAGGCAGTGGATTTGCAATTCAAACCTCTCGGACTGACACCCCCTTCACCCCCCCAACCCCATATATTGGGACTGGGACTGTCACCAGTATGATTGAGGACGCACGTAAGGAGGGAGAGAAGGAAGGAGGGAGGAGACAGAGAGAGAGAGACACACACACACACACACACACACACACACACACACAGATGTATATGCACATTCATGTCATGCGTCTGTGCACTTTCACATTGACGTGTACAATGCACACACACATGCACACAAAGAGTGAGACTGACAGAAATACACTTTCTGATCTCCAAACTATGAAAAGATAACCTATGACCCTAAATTTATAGAAATATTCACAAATTTTAGCAGCCTGTTATAGATTGAAAAGCTGCCACTATTAGCATGCCACCGCCCCAGAGAGAGAATAGACCAAACTGTTGAACTCTACTGCTACTCTAAACTTATTTTATTTTTAATATTTGACTGTAGCCTACATATATGCTGACTGTATATTCAAGCTATATGAATGAACATGAACAAATATGAATTGTTGTTGTACAGTATCCGCTGTTATAATAATTTAATATTTATAATATTTGATATCTTAATGTGATTGTTTGTTGATTGTACGCAAATTGTCTTGTCCTGCCAATAAAGCTTATTTGAATTTGAGAAAGAAATAGAGGGGGGGAGAGAGAGAGAGAGAGAGAGAGAGAGAGAGAGAGAGAGAGAGAGAGAGAGAGAGATAAGGGATTGTAAAAAAAAAAAAAATCCTTTCTTCCTGTATGTAGGAAGTTTTTCATAGTGTGTTGAGAGTTTTTCTTTATCAACCAACTAACAATAAAGTTGTTGAAAACGTAATTACCATTCAAAATAATTTTGAGACTGCTTTCAGTTTGCTGGTTACGTCACTCTTGATATCTCCTCTGAACCGACTGGAGAAAAAAAATGTATCGTAGCCAAAAACGTCACTTCCGCCTGTCGCTTCCCACTACTTCCTGCATTTACTAACAATATGGCGGCGCCCGTAGCACTTCACCTGGAGTTTGGGTAGGGAGTTTTAAGACCTATATGTTAGTTTATGGTGCATGTTTTAGTGTAATGTCAGCTGTTATACGGCGACGAAATGTTCCTTGACCTTCATAGTCATTTCAGTTTGGTATCTTTAGTTATTTGGTTTATTTATACAAGATCTCACGTTAGTGTTACTGCTAGCTGCCTGCTAACTTCAGCTTGTTAGTGAAATCCTCATCATAGTATGTAACGTTAGGCTATAACCGCTGTGTGTGTGTGTGTGTGTGTGTGTGTGTGTGTGTGTGTGAGAGAGAGAGAAAGAGAGAGAGAAAGAGAGAGAAAGAGAGAGAGAGAGAGAGAGAGAGAGAGTTTACACAGTTCTCACTTATTTGTATTTATATTTTTTAACTGCAATGTCCACATTTTTCTATTTTTTATTTTAAGTTATCTTTACTTATCTGTATATATATCTATATATCTATATATCTATATATAGATATATATGTATATATATCTATATATATATATATATATTTTTAACAGCAAAAGCACAATTTTTCTGTTTGTATTTTTAAGTTAATTTTACCTACTCTTATATATATATTTGATTGCAATGTTGCAATGTTACACAGCTCTGTTTACACATTTCTTTATTCTAGTATATCTTTAATTGTACGTACATTTTTTGTTTTTATTTCACACTTGCTTTGGCAATGTAAACGTATGTTTCCCATGCCAATAAAGCCCCTTTGAATTGAATTGAATTGAATTGAGAGGGACAGAGAGATATTTGGGTTTTAATGTTTCTTAATGAATGAGGAGGGGAAAGTAACTAAAAACTCACCAACTCCCACATACAACCAACAACAGAACTGAACATACCAAAATCTACAGTATTAGCAGCCGACTGAATTGACATTTAAAGACAGACCCTCTTCTCCTACTGTGCATATTGCATTCTGCAGCCCCCAAACATTCATAATTGTGGGAACCCCACACTCCTCACGTACTTCTGTTGGGCCAGTCAAATGGCCAAAGGGTTAGGGTAAACTCTCTGCCTACAGATTACACAGGTCCAACAGTGAAGCTGCCCACACAGAAAGTCTCTCTGCCTATCACGCAGAGCATTTAAGAACTTCAAAACACATGGAACTAATTGACATTGAAAAAACAAATAATGTACATTAGCTCTGCAACTAACAATTATTATTATTATTATTACTTTTTTGATTAATCATTTAGTCTATAAAATGTAAAAAATAATGACGAATGCCCATCACAAGTTACCAGACCCCAAAGTGATGTCTTAAAATTGCTTAGTCCAAACACTCAAAGTATTCACATTATAATGATATGAAACAGAGAATGGCAAGCAAAACATAGAATTTGTGAAGCTGTAACCAGCAAATATTTGGTATTTTTACTTTTATATTATAATCAATACATTTTCTGTCAATCGACTAATCGTTTCAGTACTACTGTACATCAGTGATTGGCTACGTTGGCTACATGCACACCAATAATGTGATTATAATACGATTAAGGCAAAAATGCGAGTACGGCAGAACCCATGTAAACACTATTCTCTGATTTTGTTAATGCGATTATGCTCATAGTTGAAGTAAGATATGTGGCGTGCTCCGATCTTCATCGCATTAATAGGACATGTATACACCATAGTCGCATTTCTTGAACTGTGACCAAGTTGCGCTTGTGTCCAGCTCACCATGTGAAGGTAAAAGTTAATTGTAGTCTGTACTGGGATAGATTAGGGGGTTATTCTTACCAATATCAAAACAGTTTGTAGGATATATTTTGGTTGATGAAATCACTATATCCATACAAAGGCGGCAGGACAGGTATGTTGTTCCATCTGCAGCCTCTAATTTGAACGCATTTTCAAAGTGCTGTGCAATTACACACACCTGAACCAATGAGGGTACCTTGATTAAATATTGCACAACCAGCATCAGGGTCATAGTTACACAAACTTCTGGGTTTTTGTGCACAACAAACTGGCAGGCTATTCCGCACGGCTTCCAAGTTTCTAAAGTTCAAATCATCAGGAATTAGGGATGCACCGATCCGACTTTTTCAGTCCAGATACCGATACCGATAACTGGGCTTTGGGTATCGGCCGATACCGAGTACCGATCCGATACCAGTGTTTAATTAATAAACTGTAGGCTATGCCTCACTGTGTGGAAGAGACTGGGATCATTCTTTTATGTGTAAAGCAACATCAGGCTTGACTTTAACATTGCTTTCCTAACTAACTAATTTGTAAAACAAAATGTAACAAATAAATACATAGATATAAATGTACTCAATTGTTATTTATTAATTAAAATAATAAATAATCGTGCTCCAGCAACTTGGTAAAACATCTTCAAAATTAACAGGAATTACAATTCAAGTGTAAACCTTTTAAATGCAGCAACAAATTGGTCAGGAATTAAAATTCCAGTATAAAACAATACAACTGCATCAAATGAGAACAAAATGTAAACATTAAATCACAATTAAGTCACAAACTAGTGCAAACAAACTTGATAAATTAAATCACAATTCACACAAGTAGTATACACAAGTAACTTGGTAAAAACAAAACATTCAAAATATGCAGAATAAGCCTAAATTACTGAAATAACTCTGGCTTAACTGGTAATCTTGCTTTATGAAACAGCCCTCAGAAAAAAAATCAAGGTATGTTAGTCTGACTATGTGTCGGCCGAATGGAGCAGCAGTACCTGACGAACACGGAAAACACTTTAAATCGTGTTGTGGCAGGAAACAACGTTGACCTACAGCCGAGTCCCCGTAAACCTTGGATTTATGAATGGAGTCTGGCTGGACGAGCCGATTGTATAATTGGTGGAAAACTACTTTACCTAGCAGGTTAAATGGCAGCCTGCTCGGCCGCGCGGTGACCCGGGAGAGTTTAAACATAACCGAGACAAAGTATTCATGCAGGTGTGTTTTTAACTACCGAGCATCAGCACCGACCCCCGGTCAGCTCACCCCGACCCCGGCTCTGTTATGAGGGTTGGGCGCCAGGTTAGCTTGTTAGCCTGGATGCTAGCTGCGGGAGGCTCGCGCCCCATGAGCGAGAATTCAGTGCGCGAGATGATGCGCGCGGCAGGCGGGATCCTCCGGAGCTGCTGGACCTAGTTTAATACATCCATGTGCTGGACCGGAGGAGCCACCGGACGGACCGAAGGCAAATGGCCGGGTCAACCGGCGCGCTGCTGACGCAT
The DNA here is from genome assembly GCF_048128805.1 of Centroberyx gerrardi. Classification (NCBI taxonomy): domain Eukaryota; kingdom Metazoa; phylum Chordata; class Actinopteri; order Beryciformes; family Berycidae; genus Centroberyx; species Centroberyx gerrardi. The sequence continues at coordinate 13,571,899 of NC_135998.1, read as the reverse complement.
GACGTAGTATGCGCACGTAGATATAAACATAGAATTGAATTCAATAGATCGGCCCCATTGTCACCGATACCCGATCCAGCTATTTGAGTCAGTATCGGACCGATATCCGATATCAGTATCGGATCGGTGCATCCCTATCAGGAATACAGGAGACGGTCCAAGCTCCATCCAAACACACCGCAACAACTGCATGTGTTGTCTCCTTCCTTCCAACACTTTCCCAATAGTAGAGCCTGAAGCATGCCATTTTGTAATTGCAATAGAGAAAGGCATATGACTGCGACAAACAACATGATGTGTAGAGCACAGTCATGGCTGTAGTTGTTTTGGTTAAATTTGAAAGTGGTGGGACAGGATGTTATTTTTATCAAAAAATATCTGTATATATCCCATTTCCGCAATTGTCTCTGTATAACTGAAATAAAACGGGATTATTCTGGGTAGTCAGTGTTTATGCAATCATGTAAATGGCTTAATCAGACTATTGCCTTAATTGCAGCACTGGCAATAGTCACATTATTGCACGCATGTAAACGTATTCCTCAGGTCCTCAGGAGCCAGAGTCCTGGTTTTCTGTTTTACCTGGTAGTTGATTACATTCACCTGGTGTCCCAGGTCTCATTTTGCCCCTCATTACACCAGGTGAATGTAATTAACTACTAGGTTGAGTAGAAAACCAGCTGGAGTCTGGCTCCTGAGGACCAGGATTGAGAACCTCTCCAGTGCGTAATATTTTGAGGTAGTCCACAAAAAGGAAAACCATCTCCCACCCCCAGATCCACCCGTGCTAGGAAGTGGTTTGACCTCCACAGGTCTCCTGACCTTTTTGGGAGTGTCAGCTCATACCACACTGTCCACCTGAACCCTGCAGGGCCTTCGTCTGCCAGGACCTCCTGCCACTGGGGCTCAGTGTCTTTCAAGACCTGAGTTTCCTGAACTTAAAGGGTAACTTCGGTATTTTTCAACTTGGACCCTATTTTCCTATCTTTTTGTGTCTAAGTGACTAAAGGGGACAACGATTTTTGAAATTGGTCCAGTATTGAGCGAGATCGCTTCAGCCGGCAGCCGCGAAACGAGCTGCAATGTAATCCGACGGGGCAAATCGCACCGTCAATGTACGTCCACTAAAAGTGCTTGTTTTTGCCACTGACAGGCTCAGATTGTTATTATAAGTGTCTGACAACATTATGGAAAGGACCCTACAGAGAAATGAAACGTTTTTCTTTACCTTTCGCTTGATCCGGTCTGTGTGTAACCAACTCTCGCGAGACTTGAGCAAGAGTTGGTTACACACAGACCGGATCAAGCGAAAGGTAAAGAAAAACGTTTCATTTCTCTGTTTAAAGGCTCGATTTAGCACATTTTCATTTTCCTGTACACTCAACTCAACTCAACAAGGCATCTTGTTGAGTTGAGTGTCTCAACTTCATGTCAACAGTCAACTAGCTCTTCCTGGATCGTGTGGAGAAATATCACATTGTGGTTATCGCAGATATCACAAGGAGTTTGCCCCTCTTTAATTTGAACTGTATATTTTTTGGAAGGAAATCAAAGCAGCAGAGTAGGACCGTCAGCCAATGTTGGTAGTTGACTGTTCATGAACCCCCACAAGGATATGAATGCCAAAAAATACAAATATAATACCAAAGTGATGTCAATTTTGTTTGTTTGCCCAGAGGAGGAGCAGAGCTGCTTTTTGATGGTGTGAAGGAACATCATGTGACTCTTCCAAGCCAATCAGAACCCTGTGAGTATCACCTGTCACCTGCCTCACCTGGTTTCTCACTCTCTCATGCCGCGTTACATTCAAAGTCGGAAATTCCCAGCTGGTAGGTCGGAATTACAACCTCTGTGCATGTCAGTGGTCCAGCTCGGAAAACCAGGGAAGAAACATGGATGCTCACAAGATTTTTATAAAATCCTGTTCCCCATGCTACAGCTAATGTTATGTCAGTGTTGTGAAGTAACATTAGCTAGCTAGTTAGCATAGAACGTTAGCAACTGTAAGTTCAAATTGATTTAAAATTTCTATGTTTAACCACAATTTACTATCAATGCCTCGTCCTTCTCTATCTTTCACTATTTCCTCTCTACCCCTCTCTTTTTATTCTTTTCCTCACAACATCTGTTATTTTTTCTAACTCTTCCCCCCTTTTTTATTATTTTGTTAAACCTCTGTTGTTTCTCACATTTACAGGATTCCCATACCTTGGAAAACCTGGAATAGTCATGGAATTTTAAAATTGTATTTTCCAGGCCTGGAGAAGTTATGAAGAATGAAAAAAGGGAGAAAAGTTTAGGAAAACTCCTGAAGTTTTATTTGTGACGTTATTATTTTTTTTCTTGTACTGTCAAATGTCATAAAAAGGCCTTGTCTGGCTCTGAAACAGTCTAAACCTGTTGGAGGAAAATAACGTTGGTTGCTGACTGTTTCTTGTTGACAATAATACTATAATCCTCTATTTTAAAGTGAAAAACAAACTAATGCTTAAATTGAGTGTGAGAGTCTTGTGAAAATTTGGTTATGGAAATTTGAAAAGGGGTGATGGAGAAGTTTTGGAATTTCATCAGTGAAAAGGTGTGGGAACGCTGCCTTTACCTCATCTGCTCTGTCCCTCATATTTCTCTCCCTCCTCCCGTCTTCACCCTCCCTCTCTCTTCTCCAAAACCCGTCTTCCTCCTCTTCCCCTCACATTTCTCCCTCATTACTTCCTCCTACAACCCATTAGCCTCCCTTCACTTTCCCCTTTCTTCCCTCCCCCCTCCCTCCCTCCTTCCCTCCTCTCCTCTAACATCTGTGAGGCTGCCTGGGCCTGCCGTCCATTCTCCCTCTCTAACCGATCCTTTCTGCCGGCTCTTTCACTTGTAAATGCTGCCCACTGATAAAGCCGATGGGTGGGTGGATGGAGGGTAAAGGGGAAGTTTATGTTGTTACTGGGGGGGGGGGGGGGGGGGGGGGGGTGCAGGAGAACAATTGTGGTGACAGAGCTCAAAGTCATTTTTGTGTGGAATCATTTTGGCTGATTTGGCGGGCAAGTGCTTCTAACTCAATTCATACACTTTTGTGTTGGGCAGAAGAGGCTAAATCAGGGTTTCGAAAAGCTTTTTCACCTCGGGATGCAAACTGATTCAGGCCCCTTCCACCATTAGGTCACTAGCACATCATGGGGGAGCCAACAGAAACATTCCTGCACCCTGCTTTTATTTCCTCAGCCCAGGACAGGGTCATAGAGGAAATAAGGAAGGGCCAGAAGAGGAGAGGAAAAGAGGAGAAACAGGAGAGATGGAGGAAAGAATAGCTGTTTGTCATTGCAGTTGTTTGTTTGGGGTTTATGTGTGTGTGCTTGCACTTCTTAGACATGTAGACACACACATAAAGTTTGGGATGGCAGTTGCCTGTCTGTGTTTAAGGGTTAAAGAACTGGACTTGTGACTGATTTAGTGTGTGTGTGTGTGTGTGTGTGTGTCTGTTTGTGTGTGTGTGTGAGAGAGAGCGAGAAAGAAAGAGAGATATGTGTCTATGGTATTTTACTAAACAAAGGGTGTTCATCCATGGTGCTGGTGTTACCACGACAACAAAAAGACAAAAGTTGACCAGAACGGAGAATGTCAGCCAAATATGACCTTGGTGCACCAGCCGACCTGTGTGTGTGTGTGTGTGTATGAGGCAGAGACTGGAAAACCCGGAGCTTTTGACTGAGCAGCCCATTAAATTCATGATTTAAGATTTTCACATCACAGGAAAATCTCTCATCCTCAGAGGAGCATGGACATTTTGACAGACCGTGTCCTGGGTGTATTTGCTCTTTGTGACCTGAAGTCTGGACTTCTGTGTCTCGGACAGGTTTGCTGGTCCTGGAAATGTGGCTCCTAACTCATTTCCCCCCCTACGTATCATTTTGAGTTGGTTGGGCTTGTATGTTGGGAGAGGGAGAGATTGTGCAGATTTGTGTGTGTGTGTGTGTGTGTGTGTGTGAGAGAGAGAGAGAGAGAGAGAGAGAGTGACGAAGGGGGGTGCAGGGAAGGCAGATATAATTGGTTCTGAATCCTTCGTATTTCTCTTTGACCCCAGTCGGTGATTGATGACCCTCGACTGAAAGACCCCACCCCCGATCTCTCTCTCTCACACACACACACACATGCAACACAACCCCCGTGGTCCGAGGATCACATAGTCTCTGCCCCTCACATCAGCAGAGAGATGGATAGCCCCCCCCCCCCCCCCCCCCCCCATCATAATCACACGAAGACACCAAGCAAAAAGAAAAAGAACAAAACAACAAATCTCACACAAAAGAAAAGCAGCCATGGTTTTGAATCAGCGCCAAAATGGCGCCCTTTTTAACCCCCCCCCCATCCCTCCGTTTCTCCCTCCCACCCACGCAACGCGGCTATCCCAAGATGCATCAGGAGCCCGTGACGCATTTTCCTTCGCTCTGTCTGTTTGTTCCCTCATTTTCTTGTCCTCCCCACCTGGACTGCGTAGCGCCGTCCATAACCGTCGCCTCTCCGTCTCTCGATATCCTTGTTCCTCCCTCCATCTCTCCATCTGAACACTCTTCATTTCATCGCGTTATCTTTCTCTTTGCTTCCACTACAGCCGCAGTCTCTTTGTACGAGAGCCTGTCGTTTTAATGCAGACTGCAGATAATTACATTTTGTAGACCTGAGTGTAGCTGTACACAAGAAAGCCATCAAGACAGGCCGTGTCTGACAGAGCGTTTTTTAAAATGCAACTCAGTTCTTGATGAAAGTTTGAATTAATACTGGCCTGTGTATTGAGTTATGGCTGTAGACAATCTGTCTATATAGGCCTAGAGGTTTTCTGTGTGCAATTATACATGTGTTAGCTTGCAAGTGTGTGTGAGAGAAAGAGAAGGGAGGAGAAGATGGAAAGAGATTGAGAAGAAGAGGAGAGGAGGGCAGCTTTTTTACGAGAGAACGTGTGAGTGTGTGAGGTGGAGAAAGAGAGCAAATGAAAAAGTAAATGGCCGAGAGGATGAAAGAGCGAATAAGGGGTAATGGTGGAGAAAAAGACCGATAGTGAAAGGCGGAGGGAGAAAAGAAAAGAGTCACCACAAAGAAGGAGTTATGACTGCTGTTGTGATTGGTTCTGTTTTTAGCCTCGCTGAGGTGCAGGTCAATATTCACTGCCTAGTACTCTGAGTGTGTGTGTGTGTGTGTGTGTGTTGCAAGGGGAGGTATTCGTCTTTTTTTATAGGAGGCCAGGAACCGAGGAAAACTAGCACTATCATTATACTACTGAGCTTCCCGACAGCACTCCAATTAACCTGAACACCATGCACATAGGCTTCGAACCTCTCACACACACACACACACACACACACACACACACACACACAGCTTATGCATCGTATAGCATCTACACAGTCTGTTGCCCTCAGTTTTCATAGCCATAGTGACCAGGCCGGTGCCTCTAGAAATCTCTTTTCAAGGACATTTAATTTTCACTGCTGCTGGGCAAAGGCAAAAACTTTGAATTTTCAAAAGTGGGCTTGTGAACAACTTAACTGCTCCCCAAAAAAAAAAAAAAATATATATTACACATGTTCAACACATGTTAAAATGTGTTTTGTGTGCAGACCCACTTTTGAAAATTCACAGCTCTTGAAGCCCTTTCATACGCCCCTCTGATGTAGAATCACGCAAGTTCAACGTGTTTTCGATGTTTTGAATACAATATTCAACACTCTAAAATGTAATGCAATTTTTAGATCTGCTTATTGAAAATACAAAAGCATTCTATATTCTCTTTACTGTATTTATCTTGCTCTTTGTGTCCATTTGGTAGATTAGTCCGTATGGAGTACTGGGGTTCAGATGAGTAGTGGAGGAGTATGCAACCCCCTGTCTGATGTGTTTTTCTCCTGCATCTCAGGAAAAAACGGAAAGGATTGCAGACTTTGTAACGCTCTGATTTGATATTAGCTCTGCCTTTGATACAGCTGAACTCTTCTGACTTGAACAAATCCCTGTGTGGTTCTGTGTAGCCGGCTACGCCTACCTGCTACGCCTGTACAGCTCTCCTTTCACCTGGCTAGGGATGACTCACTGTCTACTTACCCTCGTATCTGCTCCATCTATCTTTCACCGCTTCTCTCTCTCTCTCTCTCTCTCTCTCTCTCTCTCTCTCTCTCTCTCTCTCTTATACATTTTGCTGTTTGTGTGTCCGCATTATTACACTGTTTTCCCCACTTGCAGCTTTCATCCGGAAACACACACGCAGCCTAACCATGTACAGACAACACACCGCGCGCACACACACACACACACACACACTCACACACTCAAAGGCTCTTACACCGCCTTGAATATCTTAATGTTAATGATACCCATAACTATTATATATTCATAGTTAGATGTTTAGTGGGGATTTATCCTAAAACCTGTCGATGTAGTTGCCTTTGTGATTGTCGGCCGGTCTGAGTGAGGCTCAACCTATTGTGGAGACGAGGTCAATCTGATTGTTCGAGGGGTCAGACTCATAGAAAATTCAAGCCTCGCTGATGTTCAAGCTCGGGCGGAAAGCACCGCATTTAGTATCCCGCTATAACAAAGAAAATTATTATTTTGAAATGGGATTTTGCTGTTTATTTCATTAGTGCTATATTAAAAAAATGTACCACGATAACAGGGTTGGAGAGCAGTGTTATTGTATTTAGACTTTTTTTTTTAAGATGTGCACTGTGCTGTTGGAGAACATCGGGTTTAATGCTGTAATCATTTTCTTTTTTACCTTTGGAAATATGTAGATGGTTGATCAATGTTTTGTATTGCATGTCAAGCTGTAGATGGCGAAATAGTTTTAATTCTAATCTGTTGAAGTAATTTCTAGGTGTCTGTGTGCTTGTGTGTGTCTCAGATATATATATATATATATATACACACAGTATATGTTTATACACATATATATTGTTTTGTTTTCTCTCTAACCAAGGTGAACAATATCGTTCTTTGCCGTTCAATTCTATGAGACATTAGTCAACCCATCCCCCCCGGCGTCCTCTCCTTTCCCCCCCAACACACACACACACACACACACACAACCTTGTCCCGCCTGGTGCTTCTGTCGCGTCACATCGACCAGGGGGCTGGAACCACACACCTTGACCCTTAACCCCTGACCTATAACCTCTGTTGTCTGCCTCTGTCTGTCTGTGTGTGTGTGTGTGTGTGTGTGTGTTTTCTAGGGGACATGAAGCAGCTGCTGCTCTGGATCCGACGGAACCTGCTAAAGGAACGGCCTGAGCTCTTTGTCCAGGGAGACACCGTGTGAGTCTCTGTGCACTTGACACACACTTGAACAAAAATATAATGATAACCAAAAATATGTTGTATATTGCACTGTTATTGGATCAAAATATCCAAAATGTCAAACATGAATGTAATATTTGGTCACCATTTTTCCATCAGATACTAGAAATATGCTGAAAATGAAGCTGAATTTTTCTGTGTGTCACCGAGTTTTTGGTTCTGAAGCTTTTTTCTGTGATCTAAACCTTGTGGGATAGCAACTTCCACACTGAGCTGAAAAAATACAGTCTAGGCTTCAGGTTATAGCTTACAGTAAGATGATTACTTGTGTGCGCGTGTATCTGTGTGTGTGTGTGTGTGTGTGTGTGTGTGTGTGTGTGTGTATGTCTGTGTGTGCGTGCATGCATGTGTTTATGTGTGAGAGAGAATGCGTGCTTCTGTATGTCTTTGTGAGTGCTTGTATGTGTTTATGTGCGTGTGAGCGTACGTGTGTGTATGTATGTATGTTTGCGGGCGTGTGTGTGTGTGTGTGTGTGTGTGTGTCCAGGGTTAAGAGCAGCCTTATAGGACTGGCTGACTTTTACAGCTGCCTTTATAGAAGACTATTTATAGCACTGCCTAACCAATGAATGGAGAAAAGGCTGGGCTACCTATAAACCCTGTAGATTAGGTGTGTGTGTGTATGTGTGTGTACTTGTGTGTGTTTGTAGCTTACACTGTTAGTTAACCATCATCAAGGATTTCTAAAAAAAATTTTAAGAAGATCTATGGCGGGCAACGTGTCTGTGTGTGTTTGTGTGTGTGTGCGTTTTTTTTCTATTATTCTTTTGTTCTTTTCTCAATGCAGCCATGCTTTTGTGTGTGTGTGCCTGCGCGCTCGTGCACGTGCTTGTGTGCACCCGTAGGTTCCTCTCATATTGCCCTTTCACACTGACGACGTCACGGAGCATCTATGATGGCGATAGAAGCCGTACTGGAACAGTGTGGGAGACATCTGTATCAGTAACACCAGCTGTACCGAGCGTTTTTTTTATTTTTATTTTTTATTTAACCAGGAAGTCCCTTGAGATTAAAATCGCTTTTTCGAGGGAGACCTGGCCAAGATAGCACACCATTACAAGGTTGCAAAAATTTTAAAATGGAGCACGTTAAAAACAGACAAGGGACAACAGATACATAATACAAAATCCAGTTTAGGAATAGCTATTGCACTCTTCAGTTACACAGTTTTTTATCAGAGCTTTGAACTCTCCCAGGGAGACAAAATCATGAAGCTGTAGTGTGTTCTGAAGGTTATTCCATGACCAGGGCGCAAAACAGGAGAAAGCTGCTCTACTAAGTTCTGAGCAAATCCTGGGTGCCTGGTAGAGCAGCCATCTAGTGGAGCCAAAATCAAAATAGCTGTTAGTGAGCGATAGGAGATTACACAGATATGAAGAGAGTTTACCCATTATGACTTTGTAAATAAAACATATACCAATGCTGCTGTCTCCTTAGGCTTAATGAAGACCAGGAGACCAGATCATAAAGTACACATGTGTACGGGACAATGAGTTGGATATAAAATGTAGAGAATTGTGATACACAGAGTCTAGGCAGCGAAGTGTAGAGGAGGCAGCATGCATGTAAATAACGTCCCCACAGTCTAGAACACTTAAGAACGTGGACTGTACAAGTGTTTTCCTAACTGCTAAATTAAGGGCGTTACATCTTGCCCTTAACGCAGCGTCCGTGTTACCTGCTGTTGCCTCCGTGGCTTTCAGAGACAAATACACAGACAGCCGCTCAGAAGGCTTCAGCTGTGGCTACCTGTCATCACCCTCCCCCGTTTCCCCCGTTTCCCCCGTTATCCTCTTTAGCAGCATGGTGACTTTCAGGCTTTTTCCAGGTTTTGTGTTTTTTTTTTTACCCTTATTTTTTACCCCCTACTCCAACAAAAGTTCCAGTTTTCTCTCCGATATCTCTCCATTATTTTACCTCAGCTATTTCCATTTATTTTAAGAAAAATAAGCATCATTACCTTCAGTGCTAAGCAGTGCTCAACATTTTGGGAATGGAGCTGGTAATGTTGTCTTCAGTAGGGATGCGTATTTGCAAATAGTTTCAAAACAGTTTCAATGTGGATAACATGGCAACAAAAGTATAATCTTGAGATGCTTTTCGAAAGGTCATAATTGTATGAAAAATTGCCGATGTACATTACCTCAAAATATTGCCCATTTGTCAAACCCTTTAGAGCCAGAAGGCATTTCTCTTTAAATTGGGAGCATAACCCCTTTGCTCATGATCCTACACATGTGCTGTAACACACACACACACGCACACACACACACACACACACACACACACACACACACACACACACACACATTCATAATCATAGCAGTGTGTTATTGTAAATATTAAGGTCTATTAAATTTACAATGTTTTGTTTTGAAACAAAGAAAAATTCAGATTTGATTTTATAATTTGTCTGAACTGTAGAGCTAGTATATATCTCAGTCAAAGAAACATTTTTTTTTAGTTTCTTTTACTTAAATTCAGTGCATCATCTTGTCTGCATTTTTGTATTGTGAGCAAAATAATAATATAATATAATAATAATATATAATATAATAATTTTTTTTTTTTTTTTACAAAATATGTTTTGATTTGACTGACTTTCTACCTTTTGTAAAGAGCATACATCTCCAAATACAAAGAGAGATCATCAGATTCATGTCTGATATTTAAAAACAATAGCTTTCTATTTCTCCTTCATTAAAAATCTGTTCTGTTTTAGCACTCTTTTCTCTAATTTTATTTATTTATTTCAAAGCATCTTCAAAGTTGGTATTTTCTCCAAATGCTGAGTGTTTAGTGTGTAAGCATTGCGTGTGTGGTATTTCTTTAATGCATACAAAATTATGGAGTGTTTGTGGTTATGTGTGTCTCTGTGTGGGTGTTCTTGCTACTTGTTTGTATAAGTCTTGTACATGTGTGTGTGTGTGTGTGTGTATGTGCGCATGCAACTGCACCTGTAAGCGTACACCAGTCTATATTAGATGTGGGAAAGGTGTCTGACTGGTAACTGTGTGTTTTCCCACAGGAGGCCTGGGATTCTGGTGCTTATTAATGATGCAGACTGGGAACTCATGGTGAGGACTGGGAGCCAGGCTCACTGCCGGACGGTGTAGAGAGTGTGTGTGTGTGTGTGTGTGGTGGCAACATGTGACAGCACAGATCATATTAGCTGCTTTTTTAATCTACCTGTTCTGTTTCCAGGACACATCAAGGCTTTTCAGTGTTAATGCAACAGTGTGTATGTCTTCAGCCTGCATAGACCCTATAAACAAGGAAGAGGAAGAGTGTGTGTGTGCATATTAACTGATAATCCGATTGTTTTCGTTTTTTTAAAGTAAGTTAATGTGAATGTGGAAGCAGCAGTAAGACAAGTTTCTCCTCAGTCTTGTATGGACGCACATTTACATGCACACAGTCTAAATACTTCAATTTGAATCTACTGATTCAATTACAGTACACAGGATGCAAATAAAGTTCATCGTTTGGACTCTAATGGGAACATATGAGTACACACACACACACACACACACATTTGCATTATCATGCATACACATATTTCCCTTTGGCCCAACTTTGTCATATATACAGGTGTATATGATTGAATATTGAATATTTCATAAGGTTTGTGTGTGTGTGTTCTGGTCCTCAGGGGGAGTTGGAGTACCAGCTACAAGACCAAGACAATGTTGTGTTCATTTCCACTCTTCATGGCGGATAGAGAAACAGAGAAACAAACACACACACACCTAACAGCTCCACAACATAGACTCAGCCTTTTCTCCACCTCCTCTACACTCTCTTTTTTCCCCCCACATCGCAACAAAACGTCGCCCCATTGGCTGCTGTGGATCTGTCAGCCAGCTGTGTGTCAGACGACTGGGAGGTGATTGATGTTCCTCCGCAGGAATGAGCGGAAATTCAGAGATGTTTACAAAGAAAAATGTGGGAGCTACGAGATTAAATTCGATGGACTTTTGTGTAAAGCTCAATTTTTCAGCAATCTGCAGGACTGTGGTCGCACTGGTCAGTTTGCAGGTGTGAATGTGTGAGTGTGTGTGTGTGTGTGTGTGTGTGTGTGTGTGTGTGTACACCTTGATGTCTCACCCTCTGTCTGCCTGAACCCCCTCTTCCAGACTGTTACTGTTAAAGAGAATAATAATAATATGTCCTGATCTTGAGGCTAAAAATGACCTCAGGTTCCTCCAGAATCAAATAGAAAAGAATAAAATAGGTCTTCTGTTTTTGGCTCCATTTGATCTCAAAATAATCCTTATTTCATTCTAAGTTGTATTTTTTATTGTCATCTATAGCCACTGATGAAAGGTTTTTTTGTTTTTGTTTTTTGTTTTAAATACATATTCTGTACACAGAATAATGCAGTAGATTAAAAGCTTTTTTAACTTTTTTAGCAGAGTGCCTTGGATCTTTTTTATTTTTACCCTAATTTCTGTTTTGACCAGATTATAAAGAACATAATTTGAACATAATTATGACCAGAAAATACATTGAAATATGAAATTAGAACCACAGCAGATCAGTGCATTCCCACTTTATTACTGCAATTTACTTTCTGTGATTTTATATTGTAGCCCATTGTCAAAGAGAGAGAATATACTAAGATTGAAACAAGTTTTTCCAAAATATGTAAATTAGGCAGGTTTTTATCTGTGTCCTGAACATTACCTGAGGATATTCAGTCTAGATGGGCGTGCCTGATACATAATTTTGCCTTTATTTCATTTTATTTTTTTTCAAATTTCTATTTTTTAGTTGCAAAGAATTACAAATGAATAGGAATATTTAGTTCTGATTGAATCTACTGTTGAATAAAAGTATTTCATTACCTCCACTCTGAATTTTAATATTGCAGAATAAACTGTTTTTTTTCTGGTGAATTATTAATAATTGTTCAATGTTGAAGTAATTGCTGCCAATGTTATGATTTAAATTTTCCAATGTATATTGTTTTATATTTTCTGAAACCACAGCATACATTTCTGCTCTTCAACAGCTGTGCGGCTTGTGTTGACGACCCAGCCATAAAGCCTAAACGTATACAGGCCTCTAAAGCTCTATTTTGGCTGCAAGCACCCCAGACTTTGCATCACCCTATGCCGCACACATTACCATAACGCTTTACTCAATTAGGATTTTACATCACGCTTCGATAATTCCTGGTGATAGCCTATATCTGATCGATTTAAGCCCAGCTCTGTGATCGGATTGGAGTTTTAGGGTGATTAGACGGGACTTGAGGGACTATTTACCGTCCTGTAGCCCCCCTCAGACGGAATATTCATAAGAGAGGGGGTGGAGGGGGGGGGGGACCACAGGACCACTGCGGGAGGTCGAGGTCTAGCCTCCGGGCTGCCCTCCCCTGAGCGCCCGGGGCGACCTAAAACCTTTTCTCGGTTGTGGAGTCCGATTTGCAACGGGAAACCGGCTGATAATGGCCGGTAGAAAGAAAATGCTAATAAGGCTGCGAGGGGGTTAGAGAGGGAGTGAAGGGAGAAAACCTAGTGTTACTGTGTCAGCTAGTGCTGTGTGTGTGTGTGTGTGTGTGTGTGTGAGAGAGAGAGACCTTTGCAGAGTGGGTTTGAGAAGCGATTATCAAACACAATTCAAACTGTGAATCTGAAAAGAGCCTAAAATAAACCGGTTTTGTCAGAGAACCTTTTATTCCTTTTTTTGATTAATAAAGAAATGGTTTTTGCGTGTATATAGGCTTTGCTAATTTCATTAGGCCTACATTTTAAATGTAACTATTGCTTGAATTGAAGTTATTTCTACAAAATAATAATAAAAAAAACATTTATCAAAGTCTATCTGCAGGCCTATGTCGCATTTTTAAAGTATATTAGCCAATATCTATAAATATTTTCTGTGATGATTTATTATCAGTATGTTGCATGAGATTCCATATTTACCATTTTCCATATTTCGTTTACAAAGAAGCATTAGGCTCACACACCCTACTGATTTTCGATACTCTTTACTAGTTGTTTAGCCTTAATCTTTAAATTTATTGGCGAATGTGGATAGATCAGCTTATGTCTAGGCTGGAGTTTATGCGTTGAGTTATAAACACGTCAGCCTTTAACTTTTTTTTGCTTTGCTGACACAGCCCTCCACCACAGAGTCTGGGTCTGGACCATTAAATGGGTCTGCACAGTTTATAATATCCACGGGCCACAGCCTCACAACTGCAATGACTGACTGCTCAAGAGATGATGGTGGTGGGAGGAGGAGGAGGGAGGAGGAGGAGGAGGGAGGAGGAGGAGGAGGGAGGAGGAGGGAGGAGCAGGGGGGGGGGGGGTAAACCCACCATGCATCTTATTGTACCTAGCCTTTATACCTTCAGATATCAGATGACACACAGGTACACTGTATAACCGCCTCGTAACAGTACTGACTGTAGGTCCGCATCATCTTCAGGTTACAGCAAAGCAGTAAAAGCGGTAGGAAAAAGTGTGAAAACTATAACCTGCAGTCTGAGGTAAACAGTCATAAGGAAAACAATCACCAGTATGAACAAAAACTCGTTATATTTTTAGATAAAAGCATTGATTTTTGTTTTTTTGTTTTTTTTGTTTTTCTTCCTTACAAACCCCTGCTTTCATATAGGCTGATTTACCTTTGTACGTATGATGTAGGCTATAGCCTACTATGAATTTATATCATAAAAAAAACCCCAAAAGTGGCCAAACTGAGTTTCCCCTCCACTACATCCCTACAGCAAAGTCAATACACATTTTGGCCTTACTATGATTCGAATCCTTTGAGAATAACTCGATTACGCTGTTAACATACAGCAGAAGGTTGTTGTTAATTATTCCTGTTTTGAAGCAATCTTGTAGGCTATACTGCAATTATAAAGTGACACCTGCCTGTTCCCCTATATGCTACAAGCAACTTAAACCATTTCCCTCTTCACATAAACTGCTGTCAAATTGCTCCCCTTAGTTTTCTGTTGCTCCCGTGTAACTTAGTTTATCTAGTGCTGAGACTCAAGACATGCAGACTGGATGCAAACAAAGATAATAACTGTAAAAATTAACAATTCAGGTTGCAGGAACTCCAATGAACAGGCTCAGTCGGAGTATATCCAAACAACTAGGCCCCAACACTGCACTAGGCCTACTCCAGTAGCCTATCAACACCCCAACCCCCCAAAAACACTCCAAGCACGACCATAATCGAAGTAACACAATTAGATTAAAGGTTTTGCACGGCCCATGTCAGTGTTTTCATAATCGCATTACGACATAAGTAGCCGTATTGGTGTGCATGTTAACGTGGCTGTCATATACCAAATTGATGACATGTTTATTTTGTCTTTATGGGAAATGTTAAGGCGAAATAAACAACGTAAATAATACGTTGTTATCGTGATATTTTGGCCGCAATTTGCTTTTTGCTAATTATTTTTTAGCATCCACTGCCACACTCAAGATGTTACAAGATTCAACTAGAATCTATTACAATATTTTAAATACTTATATTATTAAAAAAGAGCTCTGAAAAGTTTACTAGTCTGCTAGGTTTATGAGAAACACATCCATAATATTAGGCAAATGTTTTTTTAGAAACACTCAAAAACACAGTAGGCTACAAATAATATAATAATTGATATCACTATTGTTGTTTATATTATACAGAATTGTACCAACAGAATTGTAAAAAGACCCTCTTAAGAGAAAGATTGCATCAAGCCTTATAGTAAAGAGTTGTATATCGAAAATAACAGCAAACATGATGCACTGATTCCCTGTAATAAACCCTCATCAGGTTAGCTTAGTGACACAAACACCACAGTAAACAAGATGGCTATTTGTGTGTGTGTGTGTGTGTGTGTGTGTGTGTGTGTGTGTGTGTGTGTGTGTGTGTGTTGTTTAAAGGGTTAGCCTAGTGATGAAGCAAGAACGCATTTAAGAAGACTCCTTTTTATAATCACATAAATTGGAAACTATTTGAATTGTATTGGTAGATTATAATTTATATTAAATTGTTCGTCTTTTTTCATAACAGTGGTTATTTCAGCCATCATCATAATCTAAAATTAATGAACGGAGAAATGAAAAAGATAGCCTAACCACCAAATGGGCCAGGAAGTGTCCCACGTGATTCAGCAGGGATGCTGTTTAGCTCCAGAGATTTGGCAGTAACATCATCACAGGCCCTCTTCGATGCCCTTAGATTACTTTTTTCTTTTTTCAACAACATTTTATATTCCCTTCGGTAAACGGCCTCTGAAAATGACACGTGTTTTGCTGCAGAAACACCAAATGAGCATTCCTAAATTTTCCAACATTTTTAACTAGGCTAATACTCTGTCAGTCGTTAAGTACCTGCAGGATGCACTTTGGGCTATAGCTACAAAGCCATATTAGCCTAGAATAACCTATAATGACCTTAATATACCCCAAGCCATTATTTAAGAAACCATTTTACAGTCTCGTGTAGTTTTAGGCGCCTGCCTTTTCACTTTCATTTTCTCTTCATTGATTAATTAATTAATGTATCTGATAATATCGTCCTGTTTGTAGGACTGGCCCATCTTGACCACAACATGCATCTCTCCTCCTTCAGTGCAGGCCTCAGTCTGTGGGGAGTCAAGTAACTGTTTTGTACAATTTGCCAAACACAGTCGATACATCAATGCTTCCAGTCGATATTTGCCATTTAAAACAAACAGTCTTGATTAGATTTTCGACAAAGTGTAAATACCAATCGGGCCTACCAAAACGCACACGGCGAAAAACACATTACATGAGGCAGAGTAAGGTTTCCTCCACTTTATTGGCCCAGTCCCGTGTCTTTTTCTACATAACATGCAGATTGGGATTTGTTTCTTACCTTTACTGTGACAGTTACAAAAGAAACGAGATTATAGGCCTACCTAGCCTTGTTTCTTGAATGGAGGCCTATATTCTTGACATGGCGCTTGGCCACAGACAGCAGAGATGAATTGGAGTCTGCAGCAACAGATGTCCATACACAATTCTTGGGGATGAATTTGACTTTACTCAAGAATTGCGTTTGGACAATCAGTCGCTAAAGACTCTGAATATGGTCTCCCGAAATTTAAGAAAGGGTTCAAGCATTTGATTATTTATCACAAAGGTGCAGGTGCAATTACTGTGGGCCCATGGGTGCACCTGCTCCGACTGCCTGAATGCTCTTTGACAATGTTGATGTGTAAAAATCGAGTATCTTCGATTGAGGAGCATCGAAAAGTGTTGTAAAGTTTTTTTTTTTGTTCAAGAGGGAGAGGGGGAGTTGCAGCACTATGCATTATTTTTGACATTCTCATTGGTCAGCATTGCCACATGGATTTGTCTGCCCCCCCCCTCACAAAATCAGCCTCTCACTGTGTAGGCTACATTGAGCCATGACAATAAGTTAGAATACAAACCTATTTCTCAAGATACAATTTAGTGCGATGGATAATAATCAAATGTAGCCTGCTGCTATTTGCCTGCAAACTACATGCTAATTTCTTGAACACATCCCCACATCAAATGTCGGCTATAAGTTGAACCCACAGGCCTCTTGGGCTATTCATCACGTTTTAAGAAAGTCCATCTTTTCTGTTGTGCAATAGTTTGATTACGCATATGCACACTGGCTTGAATAGGCATAAAGACCCTAGAAAGCATTGTTGCAGTTACCATCACTGTTTGAAAGCATCCTGAAACGCATGTACCCTATTTCCTCATTTCTTTAGATTAGCTTCTCCCATCTCTCCGTGCCTTTGTAATCATGAAAACGCAGGGTGCTATAGACGTAAAGTTAACCCCAAGTCTCTTCCTATATCTCTGGGGCCTTAAGATGGCTGAATGGCCATTGCATCTTAAAGTAAAATGTCACCTTCTTTGGTACACCAAATAATCTTTTTAACTGTCTCGAAATGGGCGGCGTTGATATCAAACAAATAGCTCAACAAGACTTTCTTTCCTTTCAAAGTCCGAGATGACGACGCCAGGAAAACGTTTCGCCATTTCTGCACCTGTGTAGTGTCATCGATATAGGGAAAGACTGTTCAGTTCTGGCGCCTCGAGATGCACACTGGGTTTCCATAGCCACGGATATAAAATACCCAAAAAAATGCCCCTCTTTTTGAAAGAAAAAAGACAAGGATTAGTTTGGAGTGTGTCTTCCCGTCTCTCCTCTGGTGGGTTGTAGCTGGTGATGAAATCGAGGATAAAAAAGGAAACCCGTTAGTTCCCGTTAGTGCGTCCTTGGTTCAATTCCCACGACGTGCGTTTTGTCGGATCTCTTTGCTCCGTCCAAATGCCCCCCAGTGAAGGATGATGACAGAAAAGAGGATGCAGGAGCAGGGGCAGCGGGTTCCGTAGACTCCCCAGCAGCCGCGGACTGGACAGACGCTCCTTGTGGGTCTCGCGGAGAGGCTGTGTGCTGACTGACTGACTGACTGACTGACTGGCTGGATGTCTCTCTGCCCTCCTGGCTTTTTCTTAGGCTGGTCCAACAATAACGCTGCGGCCGCGACGCAAGGCGGAAAGAGAAGTGGAGAAGGTCTTCGCTTGGTACTGAATTTGAATAACACCACGGGGTGATAAATGTCCATTGTACTGCTGAAGTAATGAATCTCCGCTGTCCTCTATGTCACGCACACACACGCACATACACACACACATACACACACACACTCTCTCTCACACACACACGCCAGCAGCTGCGATCGAGGGACCAGCAGCCCCTCTTAAAGACACAACAGCCCTATTTTCTACCCAAAAAGAGATTACAATCCCGACACTGTTTACTCTCTGACCGCACTGCATGACGTTTAGTGTTTCTCTTGTGCCCCCTCTCTTGTGTGAGCAAACTAGTGCAACGCTGTAACCAGGCACTTGGACATAAAGCAGTCCCTTCAATGCCATGTTCAGCCATTCTGCAGAAAGTGTAGCCTACTGTAGGCCTCTATACGAAGAGTTGGCCAGAGTGCCAGAAGATGAGTGAATTATATGATGCTCATGTATCAGACGATTGATGGGGCGACAGCGGTGTTGTTTTGGAATTTTCCCAATAAAAAAGTCAGAAAGTGTACATGTGTTTAACTAAGAGGACAAGTGAATGGCTCTTTTCCGTTAACATTAATCACGCGCAATGCATTACGCATGTATCACACTGTAAACTCTATTGATCTATTCTGGATTTTTTTTGCAGCCGGTTTAATGACTGTTTAAAAATCCTTAGGTTCATGAATCTGACTGAAAATATCTGTCGCCCTCACTGATCACCTGATCCTATGAGTTTTTTCAAGTGCACCTGTTTAAATTATGGACATAGTGACAATTAATTTTTTATTTTTTTTACAAGCAAAGAACAAACGGATGGCAAGAATGCAATCGCTTAGAGCCATATGTAAACATTATTTTGTGTGGCTTTTTTTGCACGCTGGCCCCAATGGGTATACGTTTTAACGCCTTGTAAATATCAAGTGTATTAAAGGCTCCACGCTTTGCGTTCATGCGTAATAATTTGGTATGGACCAAGTGAAAATGCCCCAAGACTCGGGCACAGTTTAGTTCGAAGCAGAGTCTAGTCCTGTTTCCCTCTGCCTCATATAGGGAACAGGCATTTGAATCAAGCCCATCTTCAAGTCGCGCATATCAGCACTTTGGACTGCTGCATTTGCGCGCTGCAGCCTTTTGATGCTTACAAACGTTCCCCTCTCTCTCTCTCTCTCTCTCTCTCTCTCTCTCTCTCTCTCTCTCTCTCTCTCTAATAAATCATCCTGGCTGATCCCGCCCCAAGCGCAGGGGGTCCTCCTCCTTAAAGCTCAATCCGTTTTTTCCTTTTCATCCCTCTGAAGATGCCGAGTTAACCTCTGCTGATCCGCAGGGCCAGAGCCCCTCTCAGCCCAAACCCGCCTTTCATTCATTCAGTCAGTCACTCATTCATTGCTCTTTTGAACGGTGAAAAGCAAACCCCTCCATCTCCTCTCCTCTCTCCCTCTCCGCCTTTTCACGTCTGACTCCTCCAGAGGCGGGAAACCCAGTAAGTCAAGAGGGTCTACTTTCACTCTCAGTATGATCACCTGGGCTTCCCTCATTCATGATGCTAGGGTTAGGGTTATTACAGAGTAGCAAAATACACTCAGTTCTGTGTATCAGTGCCACAGTGTGTAGGCCTACTATTTACACTGTAACAACATTTAACATATTATTGTTCATTTTGGATAGCTGCCTGCATCAGAATTGTATTTTAATAGACCTAATGCCTAAAATTGTATCTAAAGCATAAAGTGTCTGACAGCTCAACAAGTGATGCACATGATCAGTTGAATCTTTCAGGATACTTAATACTTCTATATTAGTATTCAGGTGTTTCAAAAATGTTTTCAGATCTCTAACAAAAGTTTGGTAGGGTAAATTACAGACAGAAAAGAAATAGATTATTCATTTTCAGGTGATACCTAACATTAAAAGACCAAATTATAGAAACAACTGCAGGTATGTTTGCTTTTTCAAAATGTTATTTCTTTGTTCTTTCTCTGAAGTTATGCACAGAGTTGGCATTCCTTTCAAAGCTTCAATTATTGAGAAACACAATGTTGAAAGGCATAATTCTGCGACATTGCAACTTATAAAGCAAATAAACCATTAAAGGATGTCAACTGCTGGTACAAAAAACAACTGCAACAGTATCCAGCATCTTCAGTTGTTGAATTAAGGCCTTTTAGCTCCGTAGCTTTCATGTTGGCTGTTAGTCGTGGTGGTGTATAGTAGGGGTGTGTGTGTGTACACACAGAAACAGTAGGGGACCACAGCGCTCTACGCAGGGGCCACTGTGCTTCCCTCCATTCACAAATCAATGTTTAACCCGCTGGCTAAAAGGCCTGGCAGGGGAGAGGGAGGCCCAGTCGGCGGGGTGGGCTATGAAACCGTCCCGTCGAGAGATGGAGAGGAGAGAGAGGACAAAGGGAACAGGGGAATCCTTTAAATAAACCTCCTCTGGTGAAGGCATCTCCTCCCCGCTGCTAGGGCATGGCTATAGAGGATGGACAGCAGAGGAGAGAGGTTAGAGAGAGGCAGAGAGAGAGAGAGAGAGAGAGAGAGAGGGAGAGAGAGAGAGAGGCAGGGAATGCTGTGGCAGGGAATGTCATTGAAATTTATAGAGGGAAGCATGGTTAGGCAATGTATAGAGGAAAGGCACAGAGCATGGAGTTAGATGGACAAAGAGAGAGCTAAATAGGAGGGAATAGTATAGAACAGGGTTGATGTGGATAGAGCAGAGGAACACTGGTAACTCTGAGGTTCTCCAGCCCTGAATCTATCCTGCAAGTATATTTTTAGCAGATTTTTTCAGTAGATTTTCTAAACAATTCCTCATGAGGGGGCAACAGTGCACAAGTGGGACTTCTTCATTTGCACTGACAGCTTGGAAGTAGTGGAGAAAATGTTAGAGATAGGCAGGGAATGTGATGCAAAGCCATGGGCATTATAAGGGATGGGTAGTGAATGTAGGCAACCAATTACATAAAGGCATGGATAAAAAGAACTATGGCATGCTGTACAAACCCATGACACCATAACACACAAGGAAAACATTTTTAGCTTTCATTATGAATTGATTCTTTATCCCCTAGCCTTATATAAACAGAATAATTCCCTTTTTGCTCATCCATTTCCTTCCTGCAGGTGGTGTTGCCAAAGCTCTAGTGTTGCTTGTGGGTGACAGCTTTAAAGAGGTGGACATGGTTGCGGGGCATAGAATGAGAAAGCACAGAAAAAGACAAAATAATCCTTCCAAAATCTCATATCTCCAATTGTTCTATTTTGACGGTGGACAACATCTCACATGTTAAGCAAATGACCCAGAGAGCAGATCAAACCACTAGCAATGCATTGTAAAATAATAAAAATACACTTGAATCAGTGGTAAAAACAACAATTCTTTCTGAAAAGTTTACTTCTCACAGATAAGAGGTTTCCTTTGGACACTGACGAAATGTTGGAGTGTAAGAAAGTTTTAATACTGTGGTGAAGATCTGTAGCATTAGAAGTAGATGCATCTAGCTAGAGAGAGAGAACTGGGGAATCACCATAATGTGTGAGATAGAAACAGCTATTATTCTCATATAAATATAAATACAAGACCTAATGTGTCCTGTTCTCTTCTCAGCTCAATACACACTCCTATTCCCCCCCACACACACCTCCCACCACACACACACACACACACACACACACTCCTTCCCCCTCCAAGCATGCCGCTGCCTAAACATCCCCCAGAATTCTTTGACAGTGGCTGCGCTGTTGCTTGGCAACGAGGCGACGGACGGCGTCATCCAGGGAGTAACAGAGAAGATGAGAGGCAGAGAGAAAGTCTACACTAATCTCACCATTACTTTGTACTTAATGGGTACAAGGATCTTCACAAAATGTCTTGCAACGTCAACATCTGCTAATGTGCAGAATAAAAACGCAGTAGTAAATGCACGCTTGTGAATGTGTAAAAATAACTCAATTATGAATGTGGGACACATTTACATGATTTGTGTTTGCACATAAATATTTTGAAAAGTTTTGTCAAAAGTAGATGCAAATGTGTCCATATATAAAAAAAAATCTTTGCTCAAATAGAGCCACATTTGTGAGGACATAAAAAAGATTTGTAATTGTACATCTAACAGCTTCTGTGAACGTGGGGGAAAAAATACAGATACAACTCCATTTTTAATGGTGTACAATTTTACAAGAACAAATTTTGGCACAGATTTCTCACAACTATCTCATTAGACAATGGGAAAGCTGGATTTGACCTAGTTTTTGGTTATCCAGTTGGGGAGTGATGTGGTCGAGTGTTGTGTGGCTGCCATTTTCATTAGCTTCATCTTAGTACCAAAGTTTACTTTACTTTGTTAGCACTGATAGCAGAAACCTTAGAAATAGAAGGGATAAAATCATGGAAAATCAGTGGTGCCATCTATCTAATAATGTGTTATCGCTCTCTTGTCTACATTGGAGGAATAACTAATTAAAACAAAAAATTAAAACAAAGAACATTCTAGGTGTTCAACTCACTCTAGAACTATAAATTATCCAGTGGCAGCTCCCTTCGCTGAGGCAAACCACCCAGTATCACCCTTAAAATACATTGGGATTGAAGGGTTGACCTCTGGAGAAGAAGGATAAGAGGGGATCCTGATGAGATTATAAAGCTAGAATCTTTCTGTATCTCATGTTTCAGAACATCAACACCATTTGGCCTGAATGTGGAATTCAACCGCTGACTCTTCCTCTGAGTTCTTATAGATTTGTCAAGTCCTTGCAAATATGTATCTGTTGTCATTGGCAAGAATGCAATTGAATATACTTGATTTTTGTGGCCACCTTAAATAACACTGGTCATATGGTTGATGGATGTCTGATGACTGCATGTTGGCCATTTTTGAGCCCAAGGTGGAGTGGACAAAGTGCTGTAATCATCAGCCAAGACAGTCCTAGTTGATTGAGTCACAAACAGGTGAGACCAAGTCCGAGATCATGCAACTACATTTAAAAATGCAACATTAAATAAATTGTACAATGGCATGCGATCATTTTCCATTCAGAAGGTAAAGTGTTGCGTAGCTCAAAGCAGCACGATACATTAACAGTCCCAGCAGAACGTTCATCATTCCTCTGACAATTTATTGATTCAACGTTAAGCTAAAACAAAAATAATTACTTCATTTGACAACATAATTCTATAAAAGTCATGAAAAACATAAGCTCAGTCAAGCACATGATGGGTGGTGGTGTAACTTTATAAACCTGTCATTAACTTGTTCGCCAGCATTATGAATTTGACAACCTTGTCACTAGCTATAGCCATGCCAACAACAACAGAGGAAACTAACTGATTAACTCATGCTTAATATGCACTAAATCATTGTTGGGAGAGGAATAACTAACAGAGTGGAAAAGTGACTTTGTGATTTCAAGACAGACCCATGTCTGAAACCAAGACGAGACCAAGAACCCTTTGGTCTGAAGAACGGTCCTGAGATGAAGAACCACCTCAAGAGCTACAACTCTGCTAAATTAGATATATTTTTACATCATGTTATTGAACAGGATGAAGTGAAATGCCTCTTCCAATAATGAGACCCAGTATGCAGTATGTATAGCCATAGGTGTGCTAGAGGTTACCCATGGTGCAATGTTGCTTTACACACCCAATTACAACCCGATTTTCCTTCCTGTGATGAGAGGCAGGACCATGCTGCCTGTCCTTGACCAACACACAAACTTCAGCAGAGAAAATGTCATTACAGGAAAAAGTAAATAATTTGACACGCTCAACACAGTTATGACTGAAGAGAAATGAAAAGCATCGTAACTGATAATTATCACGAGGAAAAGACTCAGTCAATGCACGTAAATGTTGACACATCATGAAGTGAGCTACAGTGTGTATTTTATTTTTAGTAATATAGAATGAACAATGATTTTATTCCTGGTTCCCCCCCACAGACACACACACACTCCAAACACACACACACACACACACACAATCGAGAGATGGGAGTGAGCAGTGACTCTTGAAAATGTATTGATATGAGCTCATGCATTCTCATGTTACCCATTAAGCTGACAGCACTCCAACATTTTAAGGGTGATGGGTGATAAGCATTTATTTGGTGCTAATTAGTCCTAACTACATTTCTGATACAATGATATACGACACGTATGACTTAGATGATTTAGATGCACTTTAGATGGCTGTGTTTTTTCACGATCATGCCAAAATGCCACAGCCCCCGCTGCTGCTAGAGGTCTGAAACCCATAAACATCACCGCTTGACATATTATTTTCAGAGCTCTTTCCAGCCATTTTTATTTCTATTTCCTCTAAATTATTCCAAATTACCACTTGGCTCCAAATTACTCTGAGGCAGCATGTAGTGCATGGTTGTGGCAAGTGACAACAAGGAAACAAAGGCCACATAAAACTCCCAATTCTGAAACCTTTAGCAGGGGCATGGTGATTCAAAACTGTATTGATAACTGAGACTCCTGTTTTTTATTATCCTTTATCCCATCAATGTAATGCATAATGCCTCAGACTAATTTAGATCTATCTATCTCTCTATCTCTCTATCTCTCTATCTATCTATCTATCATATCATATCATATATCTATCTCACACTTATTTTACCTCAACCACCCATTTTCCCTCACATTATTAGCACTCACATGCAGTGTAGAGCACCTTCCTCCCTTCTGCCCCACCATCAGAGCAAATGCTTTTCAGGTGCTCCTTCCAGCATTTTTGCAGCATTTCTGGCTGTAAATTACTCTTAATTACCACCTGGCTCTAAATGACTCTGAGGCGGCATGCAGTGCTTGGGGTAATTGACCACAAGTAAACAAGGGTCCCATAGGATTTAAACATTATTATTTCTTTATTGAAAAATAGTACAGAGAAAACAAAGCTGCCTCAGCTGTACATCCCAATTTTGAAAAGTTGTCAGGAACACGATGGTTCAGAACTGGACTGATATCTCAGACCCTTGTTTACTTGTCTGGTCATGCACTACATGCTGCCTCAGAGTAATTTACAGCCAAGCGATAATTTAGAGTCATTTAGAGCCAAAAATCAAAATGGGCATTTAAGAGAGTGACCAGACAATAAGACGTTTAGAGTCTGGTGATGTTTTGGGGTTTCAGACAACTGGAGGTCATATCAAAACACAACAAAACAGACAAAACAGCATGTGACCAAAACAACTACCCATAAAAGAATCAACTTGTTGCATAGCACAGATTATAGAAACAATAGCTTTGTTTTTCGTCCAAAATCCAAAATACCACAGACTGCAAAGACTACTGTCATTTTATGACCTACTGTACAGGATAGTTCATTTCCAGAGAAAGGTAAAATAATTGTGTGCTATATATTGCAGAAACCGCATGTCACAGAACAATCCTTTCATTTGACTGATACTTACAATTACACTTTTGATTTCAGGGCCTGTTTCACAGAAAGCTGCAGTGGGATGTCACTTCCCCCTCCACATAACATGAAACTTTAACACTGCAAACAGCACATGATGTTCTTGATTGCTTTACTGAGACCCCTTAACACCATCTGTCAACATTTCCATGTCTATGTACAATAGTCACTAATGCCTTCTCTGTGAACAGCTTAATTATTGTAATTCTTTTGGTTTTTATGGGGACTCTGCTGGTCACAGCCCATCTCATTTGAAACTGTTGAAACTCCCAAAACATGCCACTGCAACCAAAATCACTAAATTGACTTTAAACTACAGCAGCAGGAAAGTAGATGATGCGCTAAGGATGAACTCTAAACATCTCATTATCATGAGTTTTTCCCTGTTAACAAAATCCTAAAGCTAATAGACCTTCGGCTTCACTCTCCCTCTCCACATTAGACTGTAAGGCTGATTTAGACAAATTCTCATCTTCAAAATGAGTATCCTCCTCCTCCTGCTCCTCTTCATCATCATCATCATCATCATCATGATCATCCTCCTCCTCGTCATCATCATCATCATCATCAATACGTAAATATCAAAATATCAGCTGATATCAAATGAATTAAATTGATTTTTTTTATAAATTTCAATTAGATGGACTAATCAAAACTTAAAAATGTGCTTCAATGTGCTTAACAAGTGCATCAATGATGATCTGTTTCATACTCATGAAAACACATAATTTGTATGAAATCATGCCTGAATCATTGGTCTCATAATCTAATTACTTCATGCAATAGTGCCAAAGTATTCAGTCTGAGCATCAGTGTCTTTGTGCTGACCAAGTAGTGTGGCTTAAAGACTGGACTTGACGCACACAGGTCATTTTTTTACTGAAGCAATTCTGTTTAAGTGCTTGGGTCAAACGGCAGTATTGGCCACCTGGGGTAAAAAACCGCCAAGCCCACTGGCCTGGCGGTCAATTTATCTATACTGCTGCCGGCTCCAAAACATCCCTCCTTCACACTGTCCATTGTGTCCTGAAATAGGGCGTCTGTAAGGTAGAGTCGTAATAGTTTATACATAATAGGATTACAGTTAGTTGTATTAGAGAAAAAATGGTAACTGTAATCTGTTACATTACGTTTACGTAATGTGCAACATGGTACACATGGTAAACAGAAACACAAATAATTTTGAAAACATATGTGCTCACTCGCTGGATTAGTCAGACACATTATTGAGCAGAAAGAAGAAATGTTGATGAAAAATGCACATATAGTTTAAACAAAATCATAGACCTTTGTGTCAAAATCATTTAAAAGTAACTGAAAACGATTATATTACATCAGCATTAACCCAACAGATTATGTCACTGACTACACTTTTCAGCAGGTTATCAGAAATTTGTAAGATTGCATTTTTAGTAACCTTACCAACCCTGCATGTGGGGACTCTGCTTGGTAAAAATACCACACTAACTGCTCAGAAAACTATATATTGTCGCTGTAAGGTGAAAACCTTGTATCTCCCAGATGTCAACTTGTCATGAACTAAGAAAAACAGCCTTGGTTTCTGCTTGACCACTATGCATTTTTCAGCTTATCCAGTGGGGTTTGAAAGGGTTTCATAAGCCCAAGGCGTCGTAGAATTTTCTCAACCCATAGAAAACAATGTAATCGTTCAATTGCAGTTAAAACACAAACATTTTACAAAACTACCGAGATTTTCACACAACAGCAGCAATATACTGTCAGTGCAAAGAATTGATCACTGACTCAATGGCAGTAATTGATTTGACAGTCTGTCAGTGTTTCTTATACTATGGGATGCTGGGTCAGAGCTGATAGCACAACTACACTAAAGGTAGGAATCCTTAAACTGTGGTACTGTTACATCCTTGAGGCAGACAAGATGACTTGGGGGGGGGTGTGTGTGTGTGTGTGTGTGTAGACAAGAGAGAGTGAGTTTGCTCTTGCTGCTGAGTAAGAGGGTCTGTGCCATGGCTCAGACCCTGAGTGACAGGTATTGACCCGCCCAGCCAAAAGACGTCTCTGTGGGAACACTATTGATTATTGCCACAGCTATAAAGGTCCCGGAAGCTTCTGAGAATGTCACGACTCTATGCTGCCTACCGGCCCTAGCCCCAACACACACACACACACACACAAACACACACAGACATGTAAAGACACACACACTCTCGCTATCACACATCCTAACCTACAGCCACTCGTTCTCTCGCGTTAACTCTCAAAGCATTTTGATTTGGTGAAGAAAAGATAAGAGAGAGAGATTGGTGGCATAGTGACTGGGTTTGGATGTGCATTTGTGTGTGTGTGTGTGTGCGTGTGTGTGTGTGTGTGTGTTTGCACATGCATGTGTGTTGGTGGGCCCCTGGTAGACCCACCCCCCTATGCTTTGAGACAGGGTAGTCAAGTCAATCAAGTAAAGCCACCCCACACACACCAACCTAAAATAACTTTGCGCGCCCTCCCGTTTATCCAAATCCCCCCTTTTTTCTCTATTTCTTTGTGTCACTCTTTCACTCTCACTCCTACTCAAACACAAATAAACACTTTTCCCTCTCTCTCTGTCCTGCTCTCTGCTCAGCACACTGAATGATTTCTTTCCCCTCTCTCTTTCCCTTTTCCTCTCTCTCTCTCTTTTTCTCCCTCTCTCTCTCATTCACACACACATTCACAAACACCCACACACACACACACACACACACACCATCTCCACCCTTGACCTAACTGTGAAAAGTTAGTGCACCCGAGGTTGAACTCTCCCAGATCTGCTCCTGCCACAGACGCTGGGAAAGTGCCACTGAGATGAGTGTGTATGTGTGTGTGTGTGTAGTAACTCTCAGGGTGTCATGAATGGGAGAGATTTGACCCTCAACCCTTGACCTGTCCAGAATGCTCCCACTCCATACACATACACACACACACACAGACACACACACACACACACACACACACAAACCCCCTTCACCCAACTCTACTATTGTCACCCATGATTGCCATCGTCTATTCATAAAGCCCTCCAAAAGAGTCAAGGATCCTAAATTCATTTTAGATCACTTTCCTTATTGTTCTCCCCTCTCCTTTATGCCTGTCCTCATATATCCCTTCTTCTTCTCTCTCTCTCTCTTTCTCTTTTTCCCTTCACGCCGTTCTCCTGATTTCACTCTTTTCACATGCAGCTCTGTCCTGTCTGCCTCAACTCTTGAATTTTCACTTACTTCTTGTATAAATGATGAGGATTAAGTAGAAAGTACCTAATGACTCTATTTACAGCACTTGAGCAGATTTATTAATAGTATTTTTTTTTATAAAAGGAAGTTGCACTGAGATAAATTCATTTTGAAGAAAAATACTTAGATGTTTGGCAAACACCACCAATAAGATGGTAGCCTATTGACTAAATCTTTCTGGGAATAGACTAGAATGGACTGGGTTCTTGTGTTTCTATTTAGCTTTTTGTTTTGATAGCAATCCTGACAAGAGTTGTTTAAGGCTGGGATTCCCTAACTGGGGTCCAGGGACCTCCAGGGGTCCTTCGGGAAGTTCAAGGGGTTCCCCAGCAAAATGAGGAATAGTTTAATTTCACTATCATTTTCACTCACTAGAGACACAACACTACAACGGGATGTATAAGCACGACTGTTCATAGGTTTCACTGTCTCCATCCCACCTACAGCAGGCAGTTATGCAATTCAATCAAAACTAACTATATACATGTTCTCAGATTGGATTTCTGTGGACAAAGTCTTATCAAATGTGGGTCTTAGGGTCTAATGTGTATCTATCTGGGGATCACTGACACTGAAAGGTTTGGAAAGCCCTGGTTTAAGGTCAAGGGCTTCAGTCATATAGCTTGTATTATGGACCTGCTCTTGGTCCAAAGCTTCCCTCTGCTGGTGAGTCTTTGAAACTGCTGACAGAATAAATAGTGTAGACCACAAACTGTAGATATGAGTTTAGACTGCAGCTTTTTCTATTATGTAAATTATACATACAGTAGATTCTTATCTTAATCGTCATGAATGTGTCTATAAATGTAAACAGGGACGGAATGGGCTGAACGCCAAGTTGATGAATGTACCAAGACTAATTAGTGTGTTAATAAGTTATAAGGATGTAGCAGGCAGAAAAGTGCTGATGTGGCCTGTATTTGCCACAAAGTGACAATCACTTGACATTGTTACAATGTATTCTTTCTTTTCTTGCCATTTTACACATTTAGAGATATGAGCTCTTTATTTGTGGAACAGTTCACACACTTATTTAACCTGTCATAACTAGTAGACTAGACATCCTGGTATAAAATATCGGCTAAATTAGATGAGGACAGGGCCTTTTGAGGAAAAACGTAGCCTAAATTAATGCTTTTCTGAAAATGCTTTTCATGATTTTACATAGGCTATACTGTATGTAGGCCTGCTGGTGGTTTGTGACTGGGGAAATACCACAGTAATTGCTGGAGGCCACAGTTTACCCACCTTTTTAATCACTACTACATCACTGGGCGAGATATGTCTGCGGAGGTTATGAAAGACTATAATCAGGCCAAAAACACGCCTTCATCCCTGGATATAACGTTATGGTGGTTTTCTGGTGCCGTGGACCAATTGCGGAAGTTGTAATTTAAAACTCTCTCTCTGACTGCGCTTGGATTTGGGCTTGGAAAAAGCGAGCAAGCTTGTAAAAGGGGGGTTGAAAAGTTGGGAAAGCCCTTTCTCTTGGAGTGCTGACGCGGACAGAGGCGAAACGGGCTGAAGCGCCGTGGATTAATAACCAGCGTCCACCATGTTACTTTGGTTTCTACTTTTGGGGGCCTCGGTTTGTCAATCAGAGGGTTACTTTTCGGAGGAAAAATATCCGGAGGAGTCGAAAATGCAGCCGCCTACGGTGGTTGTCGCTATTATAGCCAGGAACACCGCTCACTCCCTGCCGTACTACCTCGGAGCTTTGGAGCGGCTGAACTACCCCAAAGATCGCATCTCTGTGTGGTGGGTTCCCGTGGACGGATAGCCTACTCTGTGGATTGCATGCCGGGCTATTTGTATTGGTCCCTTTTTATCTGACTAGCAGCCGTTCAAAAGGTCAATCGCATTTAAATTAGTTTCTGAATGCAGCGCCCTATACCCCTCCTCCTCTCCCATCTCCCTCTGTCCCGTTCAGATCCCTCTGTCCTGCCCAGGCTGCCTTTTCCCTCCGGACTTAATGTTCTGTAAAGTATGTACTAACAAAGTAGGTCGATTTTTGCAACGAGTTCTCCCATGAGTGTGCCTGTGTAAAGACACAACGATTAAAACTTACAAACTGGGTTGTCATCAGAGGAAACCGTATACTTTCGTGTCGTTCTGTGTGCCAAGAACTAACCCTTAAGTCATTTTGAATGAATTCTGTACTTAATTTTCAGTTTGTTTTGATGAGTCTGGATCCAGGGAGAGAGAGACACACACACCACACACACAGACACACACCACCAGTCAAACATTTCACCTTCGTCAGTTTTGAGGATGAGCATGTCTTTTACATTCTGCTCTCCCTGTGCTCCTCAGGGCCGCTACGGACCACAACTCCGATAACACCACAGCCGTGCTGAGAGAGTGGCTCACTGTCATGCAGAAATTTTACCATTATGTTGAGTGGAGACCCATGGACCAGCCCACGTAAGTCCAGCTGCATTGATCCCTATTTAACCATGATGGTCTGGGGAAAAGGATGGGAAAGTAACTACGGGTTTCCCAGCCCAGCAGCGTCCTACTGTGAGTGATTTGTTTACATTCATCAAAGGGATGTGAGCAAGTAAGTTATCCCTCCTGCAAATGGAGCCATGGTGCCAAGATAGTCTTTTCTTTCAGCAGCACAGATTGAGTGTCAAGATGTTTTGGGGAAACCGGGAAACCAAAGCTTCCAGCATTTCTCTGGCTTACTGTGTCTTTTGTATTCCATGCACCATGAGTTTGTAAACGTCGCCACCGAACAGTGAAAGGTGTAGCCTTTATTATTCTGTTATTCACCTAAAGTCACTGTATGTCTAAAGACTAGGCTCACTTTCACCATGCTTCTGTTTGTTCAAGGAATGATGCAGCACGTCTCTGCTTGTCCGTATCCCTGTCTCATGATACTGTGTGTGCGTCTCTCTGTGTTGGAGGGGTTTATTAGTGGAAGTTAAGACTTGTGCATGCGCGTGTGTTAACATATTATAATATACTTGTGCATGGTTGCTGTTATTCTTTGGCCTCTTCTTCGTGTCATATGTTATTTCTGAATATGCATGTAGCACCTGAGCACCAGCTCTCCAAGCCGCACCAACCAGCCCACTAAGCTCCCTACTCTCATGCCACACCCCCAAGCATGCTCTCACACGTGTACACACACACACACACACACACACACACACACACCACCCTGGACCGACGGCCTGAC
The DNA here is from genome assembly GCF_048128805.1 of Centroberyx gerrardi. Lineage (NCBI taxonomy): Eukaryota > Metazoa > Chordata > Actinopteri > Beryciformes > Berycidae > Centroberyx > Centroberyx gerrardi. Next base: position 13,540,162 of record NC_135998.1, on the reverse strand, counting down.
TGAACCCTGCTAATCTGCACATGGCCATTGAACTTTTCATGCTGTCAATCTGGTTGTGTTTTGCACATTTGTCATTTCTGCATCTTTTGCTCTTTATCAGCCTAGTTGTACTTTGCACACTGGTGACTGTCAGTGCTGCTACAGCGGTACGGACCTTCAGCCTTGAATGTATACGTGCAATCTGTTTATGTTTAGTCTACTGCCATGCAGTATGTCGCCATGATACAGTACATGATGCCCTGCTACACCAAGTGTGCCAATCCTGTATTGTCTTCTACTGTACCAGCACCCATTAACCAGGTCAAATTCCTTACACACCCATTGTGCCTGGTGATATGAAGTGATTCTGATTCTGCAATATGTGTATTTGTTTATGTATCAAAATAGCTCTGCCTGGGTTGAAATCTGGTCTGTTATTCCATATGCACAAACTCAAACTTGCATTTATAGCATTAGCTGACCTGAGTGTAGGTATTTTTTTCAAATTGGTCAAAGTATATGGTCACAAAGTAAAGTTTTGTTATTGATACCATAGGAATTTATTTCCTCAGCGACATGTATGAGAACAGTGTTTGAGGGTTGATAAATGTCTTTCTTTTTTTGCGAAGACTTCCACTGTATCATTTGAGAAAGGCATTTTCAGATGGCAACCTTTCAACCCGACTCTCTCAGTTATAAATTATTATCAGTCATACAGTCTACCTTCCCTGTCTCTGTCTGTCCCAGGTCCTATGCAGGAGAGCTGGGTCCTAAGCATTGGCCCAACAGCAGATATGAGTATGTGATGAAGCTGAAACAGGCAGCGCTCAACTTCGCCAGGAAGCGCTGGGCTGACTACATCCTGGTACCTTATAATCTTTATTATGACAGCAGTTTGAGATTCAGAACAAGGATCTTTCTTGTTATATTGTTTCTTTTAACTTGTGAAATCTGTTGCTTCCTTGCTGCTCTTATTTCATCCAAGAAAACGTTTTGGCTATGATTGCTCCAGAGATAAATCTGACTACAGAATGAACACTACAATCACTCTCTCCTCTGTCTCTGTCTCTCTTTCTCTCCCTCCCTGTTTCAGTATGCTGACACAGATAATATCCTCACCAACCCAGACACCCTCAACCTGCTGATAGCAGAGAACAAGTCAGTCATTTCTCCCATGTTAGACTCCCAGGGAGCGTACTCTAACTACTGGTGCGGGATAACTCCGCAGGTAAGGAGCACTTCAGAGGGTAAACTTCATAGGAAACATCTAGAGGTATAAGGCACACTGAAGAATAACAGTCTCAAGGAAATGTCAGTCATTGCTCTTCAGCTGGACACATGGGCAGCATACTAAAACTAATAGTGTGGTATTACTCCTCAGGTAGGGTACTATACCTTGGAGGGAAGGTTACACATACACAATCCCAGGCCAAACTCTTTGGAATTGTGCCAATTGCTCAGGAAGGGCATTACACTGTCTAGGACAAGAAAAACCTTCCCTAACCTTTTTTATACAAAGTTTCCCCAAATAGATGCATATTTGGCCATTGCACGAATGCCCATAAGAAAAGATTTGACTACTGAACTGTATAACTTTGCATTCTGTTGGTGTGGAGGTGACAGTACAGATATTAAAATATGTTCAAAGTAGCCATTCTTTTCCACCATATAGCCCATATTTCTATATTTCACCAAAGACATAGTATCTGTTATTATTATTATTATTATATAGGTTTCATATGATGATAGCTGAAAAGCTATCACAGGAAGCTGTGAATATGTGTGTGCCTTTGTGTTTGTGTGTGTTTGAGTGACTGTGTGTGTGCATCCATGTGTTTTTGTCCTAACATACTCACAGCCCAATCCATCCCCTCTCTTAGGGTTATTACCGTCGAACGGCGGAGTATTTCCCCACCCGTCACCGGCACAGAACCGGCTGCTACCCCGTGCCCATGGTCCACTCCACCATGCTGCTGGATCTGAGGAAGGAAGGCATGAAGAAGCTGGCCTTCTACCCTCCTCACCAGGACTACTCCTGGCCCTACGACGACATCATTGTGTTCGCCTTCTCCTGCCGGGCCGCAGGTTCGTCAGCGCTTGTGCCCGCGTTTTCAGAATCACACCCAGTTAGAGACAGAGAGAGAGAGAGAGAGACAGAGAAACAAGGCTGACATACGCACACAGACACGCACGCACATCCACCCACACACACACACACACACACACACACACACGCTTTCGTCAATGTGTTTGTGCATTTACAGCACTTATTGTGTTGGATTCAGGATTCAGGATTTTTACAGTATGTTATGCAGTAAATGCCTCATTCATTTATTCATTCATACATTCATTCATACATTCGTTCATTCATGTGTTGATTGAGTGATTTGTTGGCATTCATTCATTTATTCATTCATGCTCTTTGGTGCTAATCAGAGATACAGATGTACCTGTCTAACAAGGAGCGCTACGGCTACCTGAACGTCCCGGCCAAACCTCACCACACCTTGGAAGATGACCGCCTCAACTTTGTCCACGTCCATCTCGAGTCCATGAGTGAGCACAGATTTCATATCGTATTTGTGAATTTTTTTTACAATGTACTTTTTCACATTGATAGAGTGTAAAAGAAGAAAAAATATGCAGACTGAAAAAGTAATAAAAGGCAACAAAAAAACAGAATTTGTTCTCATCAACCATTGCTCCTCAAGTTCATCATATTGTATTAATTCAGATTATTGCATTCATTTAAGCTGTTATTTTCTGCTAACTCATATCCCCTCTCCATCTACAAGTTGATGGTCCTCCCATGTCCCCGTCTCGCTACACCCATGTGTTCCCCAAACAGAGAGACCTCATGGGCTTTGATGAGGTGAGAGACACTTCGTTGTTTATCTAGTAGGAACATAATCATATTTTAGCTGGTTATTGTTATATACTGTATTATACAGTGTAATATGATTTTGCAACAAACATCTTATTCTCAGTTTCCTTGAAAAATCCTTGTATCACGGCCAACTTTTCAGACTTAGGAGTCAGAAATGTCCCTAAAAGCCGGGCAGTTGAAACACTGCTACAGTTTTGACATTTTACCCCGCTTCTTCAGTGGATTTAATCAGTGTCCTGGGGTTTAGCTTGTACTCTGGAAGACTGTGTCATCTGTCACTTACGGTTTTAAACTCATATAAGGTAAAAATGGGCCCAATAGGTTACTGGCATAATACATAATGATGAAAGCATAAAGGAATCCTTGTACTGGCTGGGAAAATCTGGATGGGGGAGTGACTTGAATATTTAACACACCCCTCTGCCTCAAAAAACATCACTGAAGGCACTTAACCATTAACTACTTGTGCTTACAGCTGCCAACAGCAAAAGACTGTTGTTTTCATTTTTCTGAATGAGTGTGAAGCAGGATATTACTGAAAAAGTGCATGCGTTTTTAGTGTACATTCCCTGGGTAGATAACAAGTCTAAGAAAGTCCTGAACATAGACTTGCTTACAATCACCCAAGATGGGAAATGATGGCATGCATGGTAATGGTTACATGAAGTTTACTCAGTTATACACACTGACATCTGACCTCTCCCCAGATATATCTGATCAACCTGCGACGGCGTCTGGACCGCAGAGACAGGATGTTGTTCTCCCTCAACGAGCTGGAGATTGACGTCAAGGTGGTGGATGCCGTGGATGGAAAGTGAGTACGCTCTCGGGAAAAGTCTCAGCACAATGACAGTGGCTCACATGAAAAGTGTGTTTGGGGTGTTTGTGTGTTTGTCTGAGAGAGAGAAAGAGAGAGAGATCAATATCAAGGTAACAGATACTGAACTGGAAGGTAGACTGGAGAGAAGGAGGAAGGATTGGTGAGGAAGAAAGAGAAGTCATTCACGGTTTGGTTCGATCCACAACACTGGATTCATGGTTCAATATTATCATGATATTTTTAGCAAAATCTAGCAAAAGGCAATTATCACTGAAATTTTTAATATTTGAGGGAAAACAAAAGAAAAGTGCAAAATATAAACAGGGTGACTACAGGTTTCCATAAGTTAAATTTAAAACTTTTTAAGACCTCTTTAATACCAGCTCAAATCAAATTTAAGACCAATTTCATCCCAAGAGGAAAAAGAAAAACCCGAAGTATACTGTACATCCACGCAACCGGGTAAACCAACCACGCTAAAAGTTAGCCTTGTGTCTGTGTAGTGTTCAAACAATTCAAAAGACGGTTCTGAAAGTTATTTCCTAGATATTAAACCGCAGCTGAAATCACAAACATTTTTGCAACTCCATGATGCATATCGTCAAATTTTTGTATTGCAAAATGTTGTGTCAGGAGCTTTTGTTACATCCCTATCATTCACTCAATTCAATGTTATAGACACACTGCACTGATTAGTTTACTAAGTGATTCACTTACTGAGAGATTGAACAAGATGTGACTCTTTTGCCATTTTACCTCTAATGTGAATGCAAATAACCCTTTTGTAATGGTTGCCATTGCCAATTTTCATTTGTGAATGTGTTTGAATGTGCGTGTGCGTGTGTGTGTGTGTTGTGTGTGTGTGTGTTGCAGTGCGCTGAACAGCAGTGACATTAAGATCCTGGGCGTGGACCTGCTGCCAGGCTACTATGACCCGTTCTCTGGACGCACCTTGACCAAAGGAGAGGTGGGCTGCTTCCTCAGCCACTACTACATCTGGAAGGAGGTGAGAGGACACACACACACACACACATGCACATCATATTCATACATATGCATCAAGTGCTTTATTGGCATGACTTGACACGTCCTGGTGGCTCCATTGGCTAAAGCTCATACCATGTTGCCGCGACGCCCTGGGTTTGAGACCCTTGTTATCTCTCTCTCTCTCTCTCATCTCTCCTCTTTCTCTCTTCATCAAGTAATTCCTAAAAAATACTGTTAATCTCCAATAAGTCTTACCTCTCTCTCACTCTCTGATAACAAATATATACTTTTTGTCTTTCCCTCCTTTCCCTGCCCTCGGTTTCTCTGTCTCAGATGGTGGACGTTCAGATGGATAAGGCATTGATCTTTGAAGACGATGTTCGTTTCCAGGCCAACTTCAAACGACGAGTCCTCAGACTAATGGAGGAGGTGGATCTGGTGGAACTGGACTGGGACATAATGTAAGAGAGACAAAAAAAACTGCATGTGTGAGAGTGTGAGTGTGTTGAGGAATGGGGTTAGTTAAAGGAAAATTCCCCCCTCGGATCCTCTTACACGCATATATATCATCAATCTGTGATGTTCAATGCATTCCAGGAGTCATTTTGTGATGAAGTGTTGTAATTTACATTTTTGGTGTACCCGCTTTCCCTCAACCTTCCATGTCTACTTCTACTTCAGTTAGTGATTTCCTACATTTCCCAGAATGCCTTTCTACAACCATCATAGAACCGGCCTGAACATGTTGCATTCAGCTGTGGGTTTTACATGCAGGTGGAGAGAGTGATAGCTGTAGCATAGTAAGACTGAGGAGGGAGTTTTTCCAGTCAAGACAAATTGAGAGTTGCGGCCCTTTCTCAAAATGCAACACGTCTTGTGGCTGCATTGCATTCTGGTCTATTGAGGCTACTGTCAGAGGAGAAATTGGTATCTCTATCTCTTCTATGATGGATTTCTCCCTGTATGATTGTTGAATGTTGGTGCTAAATGGTGAGTCTAGGAAGAAGCCCTTGGTCTTCGATTCTGAGGGACTGACAGCACAACCTGATGTTTACTGCTGATGCTTTAGATATTTGAAAATCGTTTCTGCTATTAAACTCCATTGTAGCTGCGGTGGAAATGATGTGCATGTGTCTATGTTTGGCAACTTATCCGTGGGAATAAGATCATCATCACCAAACCACAAAATGGACCCACTGTGTGTGTCTGTGTGTTTGTACGTCCATTCATACTTGTGTATTTGTGTATCCGTGTTTCCAGATTTCAAATTTTGCAACACATGGAAACGGTTTTCGGTGAAATCATGCTGCCAAAATAGACAAAAAATTCAGCCACAGAATGAACACATTTTAAAAGTATTTATTGGGCAGGAAGGTGGATTATTAAATGTAGCCCCTTTTTTGTTTGTGTTTATTGTGGTTGCCATAGCTTCCAAGAAAACATAAACATATTTAGCCACACATGCAGAACAAATGCTACCAAAATGAGATGCTTTCCCTCTCTCATAGTCAACAAGTTTTGCCAGCGAAAAACAGCAAAGTTGCAACAGATTATCATGCTCTGATTTTTTGGAAGTTGTTTGTTGTTGTTGTTGTTGTTGTTCTTCTTCTTCTTCTTCTTCTTTTTCTTCTTCCTCATCATCTTCTTCTTCCTCATCATCATCTTCTTCTTCTCCTTCTTCTTCTTCCTCATCATCTTCTTCCTCATCATCATCTCCTTCTCCTCCTTCTCCTTCTTCTCCTTCTCCTTCTCCTTCTCCTCCATCTTCTTCTTCTTCTTCTTCTTCTTCTTCTTCTTCTATATATTCTTATACTGCTCTTTGTTGCCATAGATACCTGGGCAGAAAGCAGGTGAATCCTGGTAAGGAGGAGTTGGTGGAGAACGTGCATAACTTGGTGGTGGCTGACTACTCGTACTGGACTCTGTCGTACGCCATCTCCCTGCAGGGCGCCCAGAAACTGCTCAACGCTGAGCCGCTGTCCAAGATGCTGCCCATCGATGAGTTCCTACCCATCATGTATGACAAGCACCCCAAGTACGTACCCACTTCCACTTCACTTCTCAAACACACACACACACAGACACAGGTACTGGTAGAAATGTGCTCACATGTATGCACACATGCACTCACCTCAGCTCGTATTTTTCTTAGATTTGTCATTCTGCCGTGTATTGATCGATGGATATCTTGGGAGAAATTAATGTACTCAAATGCACCACAGCCATTATGAAACTGTCTATACAATCTCTATTACTTCACCGTCCTTACAGCTGTTGCTCCGTATTCACATTCAGACTTCTGCAGTAAAACTCTTTCTCGTAATCTACAAGCTCTGCACTCTTCTTTTCTGCTGCCAAACTTATAAAGCTAAAACTGACCTCATAACTCCTAAAAATACGTGTTCTTATGGCTGCTCAAACATATATATACATATTATATATTTAGCATAGGTTTTCCGGAATGTGTAGATTAAAGAACTATTGTTACGGCTGTGGTTTTACATCTGTAGGAATCTCACCAGTTTCTTTGGAATAAAGGTCAAAGTTTTGGCCCTACTCTCTGACTTTCAGCTATTCTTGTCATTTAAATATGTAGTGCTTGTCGATCTGAATTAGAATGCCACATTTCACAGCAGGTCTTTCATCATTCTGGACATTTTTCTTTTTATGATGTACAGATTTCATGGCAGCGTCTCTTTCGGTGTAGCTGGAAGGCAAATTTAGACAATCTGGACAGCCGCCATTTTTTTTCGGCACGGTGTGGTTGCCAGACCAACTTAATAGAACCCAGACACGTGTCAGTCAGACAGTGGGAATTCAAATCGGCTTGTAGCAGACTTGGGGTGAACGATAATTTTAGCAACATTCATTTAACTTTTCTAGGATACATTGATCTTGCAGGTCGGACAATGCAGCCATTGTCCCAAAAGCGAAACCTTAGGTCCTCCCACTAGTCCAAAAATCACTGCTCTATTCCTCCACTACCTCCTCCTTTATCCCATAAACCAGAGAGATGTTTTTCTGATGTTAATTTACTTTTGTGTGTTGATGGCGTTGGAGACAAGGCTTAAGCTGATTGTAATAAGGAAGTGAACTACACTAGTGTTGTTTTGCAGATGTTGAGCATGGTCTGAAATCAATTAAATTGTTTTGGACCACTAGATATTTCTTGGTCTATATCTAGTCAGAGAAATATAATAGATGTAATGAAAAGGTTTGGGATACAGTTGAAAGTTTTGTGGTACAGCTGCTGCATGTGTTGAGCTCCAGGTAGACACTGGGCGTGCTTTAAAGCAACATAGAAAAAAAAGGCCTTTACATTGTGTATGGGCAGAATTCACAAACAACAAAATAAGATCTCTGGGTTACTTTGCAAATATGTGAGTTTACAACTTTATTTGTATTTCAAAATAGCTCCATCAGTAGAGCGTATACTTAAGAACATGAATAAGGACACAATGAGCATATGGCTTATAAACACTAAGATTATGCATTAAACTGTGTCAAAATGCGTTTGTTATTTATTTATTTATTTGGATAGTCCTATGTTGGTACTCAACAGGTCAGGTGACAAAAAGTACATGTTCAGAAAAGGGTCACATGCCTCTTCTGCTGCATCTCTACAGACTGTGTAAGACAAACCTGAATCTATTACTAACATTAAAACTAACCCTAAAATAATCCCTAACCCAGACACTGAATATCTATACTCTTCACAGTGTCACTTGAAACTCAGTAGACTTTATAGTGACACATTATAGTCACTTGATAGTAAGGTGACACACACACACACACACCTCCACCATCTCCCATACCATTTTTTGTTATTTAACAATTTGTCATGTATAATTGGCGCAATTACAAGTGAGGAAATTACATCATTACATATACCATTTACATTTCATTTACATATACATATATGTTATGAACGTACATATACATTCACGTTTACAACATGTGCATTTAGCTGATGCTCTTATCCAACTTACAATGAGTGCAACAGCAGAATAAGATTTAGTTCCTAGATCACTAACATTACAAGCAACAATAGTGAGGATTGCAGAAGTCGGTGCCATAATGCCACTGACAATATTCCTGTTACCCTAGAATGATCATGTAACAGATAATTGCTAGGAAAAGAATAAAATAACATTAACGCCAGGCCATCCCATACCATAGTGATGATGTAGCAGAGTAAACGAGGCACATATGAGGCATTGACCATATGAGATGAAACGCACTTTGGGAGAAAAGCCTGCAAACCAGAAGGCTTGGCAATGTCTGTGTGTTCCATCATGTGTGGAAAACTGGCTTATAGCCAACCACCAGACCTTTTCCCTTCCCTTCTCTCTCTCTCTCTCTCTCACTCTCTCTCGCTCTCTCTCTCTCTCACACACACACACACCTCTGATTCTAATTCGATATGCTTGACTAGTCCACTAAGAATGCACAAGAACTCCACACCACACATGGCTCCTGCTGTCGCCCTTCATGCTTAGAGCGACTGGATTGTCTTTGCGATTCAGCCTCTGTCTCCATCTCTTATCATATCTATGTCTTCCAAGTCCCACGACAACTGCTGAATTCCCATGACTCACCTTTGTCTGCATCTTGAAATAGCCAAATAAAGTGACTAAATCGGTCTGAAATTCCCATTCTGCTGCAGTTTTACATATTATTGCCAAGTTTGAAAATACCATGGCAAACTATCATGCGGTCTGCTCATCATTAGGACCGCAGCGGAAATAAGCCTCTTCTTCAACCCTCTTTTATCTATCATCAATGTGTTTTTAAACTCTCAAAGAAATCAAATCAGTATGCTCTCTGTCCCTGTTCTCTCTCTGCAGCGAGGACTACATGTCCCACTTCCCCAACAGAAACCTGCAGGCCTACAGCACGCGCCCCCTGCTGGTGCAGCCGTGTCACTTCGCCGGCGACCCCCAGTGGGTGAGCGACACGGAAACGTCGACTCTGTGGGACGACGACTCGGTGCGCACTGACTGGAGGGGTTCCCACAAGACCCTGAAAGGGGCCGCGCCGCCGCCCGAGATGCTGTCAAGTACCTACAGGGACGAACTTTAGGGGACGGCAGACAAGAGCTGTGGAGAGGTTAAAGGTCAAAGGTCACGAGGTCAGGGAAACAGATGCTGGGAAGAGAAAGTGTTCTCAGACTTTCTTTCAGTCCATTCTGTGTCAGCCGTTGACAGGCTTGGTGGCAGTTGACCTGGACTTGGTTTCCCAAAAGCATGTTAGCACTTTAGTGCCTTTGTAAGTCTGTGGCACAAAGACGATATCAGTGCTAAGATTCTTTTGGGAAACAAGGTGCATGGGACGGTGTGCATTGAGGCTGTCTGTAAAGATATGTAAAGCTAACACCAGTGTGTGCCTGGATTGTCTGTGAGTGTGTGTATGTATGTGTGTGTGTATTTTCATACTTGTACTGATGGTTTAACAATTCAAATATCTGATTTGCTTGAGGTGTCCTTGGTTTAAACTTGCACACCAGAGGCAATGAAAATGCCTCAAAAGAAAAACCCATCCTCCTGAAGCTAAAGCTGATGATACACAGGCAAATTGTTAGGGCAAACTTGGGGCCAAATAATGGGTAAAGAGGGCAAAAGTGACAGTTGGAAGAGTAACAATGGATCAAGTAACAGATACTGCTACCATCACTGTCATCTTGGCCTCCTCGTTTCTACTGAAAATTAATAATTTAATCATTTTATCAAGGTTTTCCACTGGAATTTCATAGCGTGTGCATTATAGGCTTATGTGTGGCTCTGGCATCCAACAACTAGCTAGCTTGCTAGGTTAAATGTTATATAAAAAGAATCACGGCTATTATTTCCTAGTTGTGTTTACTATTTAGTGGCAGTTGGACCATTTTTACAACATTTTGGGCTGAGGACAGGTCACCTGACCAATTTTCTTGTCTCTGATTGGTTGACGTTAAAACCTTGCCAGCAAAGTTTGCTTTCCGATGAAGTTTGGCTAGATTTCAAATCTTGTATCTTGGATACATTGTTTTCAGTGAGAAAATATTTCCAAATTTGCCCTAAACATTTCCCTGTGAATCATCACCTTAAAGTAAGTCTTTCACTTCTTTGGAACATTTTGAATATTCTGAGTGATGATATGTGTGACTGAGGTGTGTTTGTGGTTGACTGTACGCTTGTGAGGGTGTGAGGGTGTTTCTTATGATTGCATGTGGTACCAATAACAGAGCTTGTAAAAGGAGAAGGAGGAGGCTCATTTACAAGGACAATTTGTGTTGTTAGTCTGTTCACCACTGACTGAGAGGCTCCAGAACCTGCACTGCTCACAGTACCTGGCGAGTCTGGACAAAAGCCTGAGAGTTTTTATTGTCATTATTTCCCTCTACCTGTACATTTCAAGTTTGTTATATCCGTCATTCCATCCGTTTGCTCCGTCCAGGCATTTCATCCATAGGGACTGTTAAGAGATTCAACCTTATAAAATGAAGCAGGACTAACCCAGAATTTATATTTCCCTTGGCTTCACTAACAGTTTTAAAGTGGATTGCCTCACGGTTCCTGGGGACAGTTTAAGACTATTTTAGTGGTTTGAGATTCTTACTTTCAGGACCTATTTTGTTGACAAAATTACCGTATTGAATGTTAGCATTGGAACAATTCTATCCTCAACTGATTTCATTCATCAAAATCTCTTTTTTTAACTAGTCAGTAATAGATTCAGCGTCACGGTTAGTATAATACTTCATTATTTAACACTTGAACTGCCATTAACACTTGAACTGCCAGCAAGACTATCTCTCTTTGTTTACATTTTTTATGTTTTCAAAAGCATAAAAGTATATTTATATAAACTCCAAAATGATGTTATTCAAGTCCTGAGATAAAACCACATTATATACTATTTCATCCAAATAGACCCCCAGTATCTGGCATTGATCTAATGTAATTAAAAAATGTGATTAACTTTCAAAAAGGAGAAGATGACCACATGCACATCCCATAAAGTTTTTACCAGGTGCTGGAGTGTTGTAGAGCTTAAGTTTTTTTTGTAGCTGAACATTAATCAGAGCCAAAATTTCTTATGAATCTTTAGCAAATAGATAAGAGCAATGTCTGCAGGGTTTTTTAGTCCATTGAAATTTTCTTATATTTGACAGTATATTGTTGCATAATGATTTATCATGTCAAGTCCGTGAAAAGATCTGATGTTATACTTTTATGCTTTATAATATATGATATTGTAGACATGCCACACTGAAATAAACATGTTACTTTTGAAAGTGCTTGTATAACATCAGTGCAGCAGTATGTCTGGTATGAAACTGACCTGTTGGCAGTTCAAGAGGGTAATCTTGGCTCTTCTGGTGTTAATGGATAAGGCCGGTGTTTTTTAATGCATTGCTTACCGTCAACAAATCCTATGAAAATAACAAAATCAACAATGCGTTTGCTCTACTCCCGTTACTTTCTGACTTCCCACGTACCGTTTTTAGCTGTCAACCCAAAAGTAATTGGCTCCAATTGTAAGCTAAAAACCTTGAAATACAGCTCACAAAGACATAGTTTCAATTTAAAAAATCACTAACTGTTACCACGAAAAGTCAGACTGCTGTAGTTATTACCAAATCAAATTAAAATAGGAACAAATTCTTCATTATGCTGGGGACTATTTTCGGTGCTACAGAACTACTTTCCTGAGATCGCAAAGTGTTTACAGCCGGCTTATTAAGTTGTTTGAGGAAAAAGTCGGCTGGCCCGGTGCATCGTGATGATGAAATATGTTGCCCAGAGCAACGGCATGGCTCTTTGACGTGTTTTTAATCGTTTTTTTAATACAATGGAGTTCTATGGCTGCTGGGACATGGCTGCATTGGGCACCGGCTACATGGACGAGACTTGTTGGCAAAACAAAATCATTGCTGATTTTGTTATTTTCATAGGATTTGTTGACGGTAAGCAATGCATTAAAAAACACTGGCCTTATCCTTTAAGCATTGCCTCCAACTTTTTCAGAGTGCTGTTCCCTTTTTTGAGGAGAGCCAAATACTTTTCTGTGCTATGTCTAGTGTTTTTTTTTTTTAAACAGTACAACTTGTTCCACAGCTGTTTCAGTAAAAGCCTTTTTTTAAGCCATATTAAAAACATAGCCTTTAAAAAAAAACATTTTGTAGCATCACTGGGATCTTTTCAGTCTAGGAATGTGTTGACACCTTGAGGTAGACTCTGCTGCAGTCAGCAGATCTAGAGGTTAACTGGCGTAATTCTGGTGTCCCTCATGGATTAATTACAAAAATCAAGTTACATACTACACTCATCTGGTTTCATATTCATTTATGACGATCTGATTTCATGTAGTCATTTTCTATCTGTCGTTATGTGTATGTATGTTTTTACTGCATATGTCTTAATTTATTTGTTGGGTCTTGTTTGATGTGGTCGTCAATATTGAGCCACACAACATGAAACACAACGTGCAATCAAAGTGCAATGGCTATTCTGCCAAAAAACCTGATGGTATGTCTGGATCACTCTCATGTCACTTTTTAAGCAATGTCTTTGAGCAATCATTTTTTTTATGTTAGAGTAAGAGTATAGCAAACTGTTCAAAAGTTAATAAAAATGTACCTTTTACACGTTTTAAATTGTTATTGTCTGAATGTGTTGATGCATTTTGTTTAAGATTTGTATGCTCAATTCAAAAAACAATAGTTCTGTGGCTGCCATAGATAGAGGAGTATCTGAATCTTATTTGAGCAAGGCATGGGCTAAAAATAACAACAGCTACTAAAGGATCTTGTAATAACAAAGCATCACCACAAGAGGGAATCATATGATTTTTCAAGCAATAACTAGCTGGTCCAGGGGAGCCATTACTATTCACTGTGTAGCAGATTTCCATATTTCTTACTGGAAGTCTTTTAAAAGAAATATGCCAATTCTGACCATGGGTTTGCACATTTACAATGTCTGAAATTGTGTGTAAGCCCTGTGCTTTCCTTTTTGTGCTTCTGAGTGGGAGAAGACTTAGCGGGAACCTGTATCTTTGTCAGACTAAACACAGACCACTAACAGTCTTTAGTAAAAGCAGTGGGCAATTTGTCTACATTTTTCTATGGGACTGTGGGCAAGTAAACTATTGTTTTCCCTAACAAGTCCCTCAGACCCCAAAATCTACTGTGCAGGGTGTGACATATTGAATTGTGTTTACAAAGGGGATACCACCCCCTTCATTCCCTCAAATTACCTCCTGTGTAACAGACTGTGGGTGAAAAACACTGACTGAATCACTGCAAAGGGACTGAGAATAACACAGTGATTGTACAATAGAAGAGGGGTTTATTTATTTTATTTATTTATATCTGTTCACCTGCTAAGATCAAAAAATGATTTCACATATCTGACCTACTTGATTTGAACTTTTCAGATGGTGTAAAATATATTGAAATAGCCCTCACGTTTTCATACACAGTAAATGAAATATATTAAACTCCTAAAGCGTCTTATTGCTGATGAGTGACTATGTTCTTACAGTAGACCGGTTAAGGCTGATATTTGGACACTTTGCATACAAGGGAGAAGTATGCCTTCGAGGCTTTCTCTGTCAGGTGGAAACAGGTGGCTCAGTAGCCTAAGGTGCATCCCATGCGGCTGCAATGTCCAGGATCTTTGTCGCATGTCATCCCCCTCTCTCTCCCAGTCTTTCCTGTTTCTCTCAACTCTGAATTGTCAAATAAAAATAAATAAAGGTAGCACTGGGTCATTTAAAGGGGAATGCCACCCATTTTCAGTAGTAAATGCGTCTTTCTCTATACCCAGAGCCCAAGGCATAAACAATCTATACCAGCGTTTAGGGCCACAACCGCCAAGAAGGACCACATAATGGAAATACTATTATTGTTAATGGAGGGAGTATTTTGGTGGTTGGATTGGGGTGTTTTGGGGCCACAAGCACAATCTTGTTTATGGTGACCAAAAGCCTGTCTCTATCCTTCAGGGAGTATTGTGATGATGGGCTATAGGTTCAAATCGGGCCCAGCTGGGTCAGGTCACATGAGCAGCTTATGTGCCTCGGATGCTAACTTGGCACGCCCCCCTTTTCACTACAATGCAAGTATTTCACTGCTACGCTGTATGGTTGTGGATGGAAATGAGTGTGCATGCGCTACATCAGCCACAAGAACAACAACAACAACAACAAAAGAACATGGCAGGTACAAAAAGAGAAAGTGCTCAGACTAACAAAAGTCTAAGGCAGAGGGAGTTCAGTCCAACAGCTTTCCATCTTCATTTGGATGGAGACACTCTAATAAGCTCTCAGTTTGCTTTCAAATTGCCAGGTCCACATCTTAGATCCCAACTTCTTTTGATATTGCATTGTACTGAAAAGGGGTCATGCTAAATTAGCATTTGAGGTACGTAAGCTGCTCTTGTGACTTGACCCATCTGGGCCTCTGGAACCGGTTCAAACTTTTTGCCTATGATCACAGCAGTGCCAGAGGGGTAGACACAGACATATTTAACTAGTGAAAATGGGCGGCACTTCCCTTTAAGTTTCTGTGTGTGTGTGTGTGTGTGTGTGTGTGTGTGTGTGTGTGTGCGTGCGTGTGTGCATATGTTTCTGGCATGCTTTGACTGAGTCTGTGGTCATTATAAAGTCTAACAAATCTAACAAGTCTAATCGGCTCCTGTGACGTTAATTTCCCGTGCAATGTGTCAGAACTTGAATGGATTCAAGTTGTGTAGTGCTGCTGTACACAGGCAAACGGCAGTTACTACTTTTTGTGTGTTTTAAATGTCAAAGGCAGTGACAAGGGGTCAGATTTAATATCGACAAAAAACATCCCCATAAATGCTACTATCATTTTGTCGGTGTAGGTCAGGATATAAACTTTGAAGTCATTTTTCTGAGTTTCATTACTCACACAGTTACTGCAGTTTGGCTTTGTAAGGCAGTTTGATTCTCTCGTCTCCTCTGTATCTATGTTTGTTGTCTCTCTCTCTCTCTCTCTCTCTGCCTGCCAGTCTGTACACACACACACACACACCAGGGAGGTAATTGCAGTGATCTGAAGAGTATACATTTCCCCCTGTGCATTCCACAGCTCATCCTGCACACACTGATGTATCTGGTTTTCTGTGACCTTATTTCTCTAGAAGCCAAGAACATAATGTCACAGAACAAAATGAACCATATCTATAGATAAGTCATAACATACAACCCTGATGACCTATGTGCATTTGTACTTGCATGTGTGCTGGGTGTGTGTACGCACATGAGTATACGTGTTTATGTGTGTGTGTGTGTGTGTGTGTGTGTGTGTGTGTGTGTATGTGTGTATGGATGCATGCCATTCTTCAGTTCAGTGCCAGTTCATAAAATTGTATTCAAACATGTGAAAGGGGATTGATGAAGAGAAATACATTTTTTTATCGAATGTTCCTTTAACCCATTTTCTCTGTTTCAGACACATGGTACACACACACACACACACACACACACACACACACAAACACACTCAGCGCCGAGATCAGCAGTCTTTCCTGTCCAGGGCTGTATGAACTGGAGAGATCCCCCTCTCACAGGAGGGAACCTGAACTCAGCACCTTATTGGCTGCTGGCTTGGAGGTAAGGACTTATGACGTCAGTTTAGCAGGAGGAGGAAAGACATGTGTAACTATGAGTCTGTAGGAGCATTCCTATACCGACTGTTATGATAATGCAACAAGTTAAACAAGGTGTGTGTGTGTGTGTGTGTGTGTGTGTGTGTGTGTGTGTATGCGGATGTGTGTGTTTGTGTGGATGTGCTTGTATTTGTGTCTCTGTAGCTATCTCAGTTAAATCAAGTTGTTGTGAAAAGCAAAGAGAATGCTCTGCTGTTTGAATCCAGTTAAAAATTTCACACACATAGTATTGTGACATTCTAGGTTTTATGGTTTGGGGAAGGGTCAGATGTTCATATTTTCTCTTTTCACAAATAAACAAATCACAAAGCACAAACCTGCTCCAAAAATCAATTGATGAAAACTTTGTACTCATCTTTGCATGCATGTGCAGGCCTCTGTGCGCATGTGTGTGTGTGTCTGTGTGTGTCTGTGTGTACGTTTCATGACTCCTGTGGAAAACAAACTTTTAAATCACTAAATGATTTTCATTCAAGATAAGCTAAAGGCTGTATACCTTGTGGTTTTATAATGTTGAGTTCAGTCTTGTGCAGGGTTGGTTGGAATACAATCTTTCTCTCTCTCTTTTCTTTTCTTTTCTCTTTCTCGCTTCCTTTTCTTTCTCTCTCTTCGCCTCGCCTCTCCTCTCCTCTCTCTCACTTTTTATCGCTGAGGCAATCTGCAGATTAAATATGAAGGCTAACTGCTAACTTAGACGTGTGGAACAAGGGCCTGTTCCCTTATGCAAAGGCTACTTGTGGGTAGGATGTTGGCTTACAGCTTTTTAAATTGATATTGTGTGATACTGTCTTTGTTTTTGAATGTGGTTATGTTCCTTTGATGTTTTTGGTGTACTGCAACTGCTTGCTGTGAAGCGAATAAAGATTTCTAATCTCTTCTCTTCTCTTCTCCCTTTACTGTTTTCACTGTATTCACTGCCTGTATGTTCAAATATGTAAACATGTAATTTACAGTCACACCATTCACAAACATATAAATGCACACACACACACACACACACACACACACACACACACACACACACACACACACACGAAGGGCAGGCAAATTTTTCTACTGATGCTCTACTTCTGCTTGATTTAGTTTCTGGGCTTTGAGGACTGGGGTCTCAGCAACAGCTGCTGCCCCAAAGCGCCGCGCCACACACACACACACACACACACACACACCCACACACACCCACACACACACACACACGCGCGCTCACAACCAAACAAACCCTCACCTTACTCAGTCTTAGTTGTTATAGGTTATAACTATTTCTGTTTCCCCTTTGTCTTCCTTCCTATCTCTTACCATTAATTTACTCACAATAATTGTATGTTTATGTCATATTCCTATTCCTAGAATATACTATGAATAAAGGCTATTAGTATAGTAGGCTAGTAGAGTGATGCGAAATACAATATTTTTGAGGAAATAAATCATAAACAATAAATCATTCTAAAATTCCTGTAGGGACTCGTGGTTCTGTTTTATTTTGTGGTACACAATTGTAATTGTATTGTATTGTTTATAGTGACCATATCATACTTTATGGTGTTTTTTAATGATTTTACTATAGGATTTTCTGTGACCTATTGTAGCTGCATGGTATTTTTGTCTTCTGGTGTGATATATATATATATATATATATTTGTTTTTTTCCCATAATATTCTTTACTAGGCCTATAATACATAATCAAATAAAAATTCCTTTAGGGACTTGAGTTTCTGTGTTGTTTCTGTGGTACACAACAGTGAGTTTGTAGCGACCTTGTTGTACTTTTTCCTATTATTGATTATTAATATGATTATTATTATTATTGTTCTTAATTTAATTTATTTCTGGGTAGTTGTCATGCCCTCCTCCACACCGTGGAGCTTTAAGACGAGGTCCCTTCGGGTCGGTCGGGACAGGTTGCTTTCATGAGGGAAGTAATGAGAGACTGTAGTGCGGCTGCAGCGTGCGCAGCGACTCTGCCACACTTCAAGCTTTTTCTCTCTAGTAAACACAACTACTCGGCCATTTTCGAGCGGCTTTGAATCCTTCCTTCCATAAAGTAGTCTTTATTTTTGTAGATATTGCGTCTAACCTGCTTTTTCCGGGACAATCTTCAAGCAGGCAGAACCGAGGAGGACTGTAAGTAAGTTATGCGTGTGGCAAAAACAACTGAGAATGTGTGATCAAGTTAGGTTGTTCTTGCAGGTTTGATGACGTTTATGCTGTATTTGATACCAATGGGAAAACTGTTCGCCATCCGTTAGATCACATGCAACTTCATGCCACGTTATGCTTGCAGCTGCTTCGGGGCTGTGTCTGTTTTGGTGTGGCGTGCCTTTTCCGCTCACATGCATGCAGTACTGTATGTAAAATATGTGTGTTCGCATTTACGGTTTGTTTATTCTCAAATACGCACAATAATGACAGTGATTCATAAGCAACAAGCAACGCACAGCTGTTCTACTTAAGCGGTATTACCCAGTTTCTGCACAACTGCACGCTTTCTTGAAATGTTTGATACGAAACTGTCTGAAGTCTCCCGGTCGTCAAGTCGATGATTGCAGTTTTCAGATCGTGAATGATGGCCTTGGCTGCAGACGGACAAAGTTCGCCCTAAAACGTGACTTACAGACTGAAACAGCTGCATGATTTAACCTGTCAAAAACGATCACTACGAAACCAAACCCCTTAATTTTATCCCTTAAATGTCCTTCATTTCTCCATTACTAATAACATAGCTTTAAAAAAGTAAGGTTGGGATTTATTAATGGGTTGATTCACAGAAACACTGTGGTACACAATTGTTAATTAAGGGGTTTTTCATGCCTTTTGTGCATGGTTTACAGGGTTATTGAGTTATGAATGGAAAGTTCATGTCTCCCTGAATTTGTCATTAAATTAGAAAGTAAGGAGTCAATATTAAGGGGGTGTTTAAGGTTGGTTTTTTTGATGGGATCTCCTCCATTAATAATTCCCTAAATTTATTTTAAATTTTGGGATTTTGCATGAATTAAGGGGTGAATTAATGTAAATTAATGAAAATATAAAGTTATTTTAAGGGATTACTGGTTAGTAGAGTATGTTTCTCAGCTATCCATTCAAACTGCATGCTCATACCCACTTATACAGGAAGAACACTGCAAATATTGTGCAAAGACTTCATTTATTTAAGTATAGTTATAGCCACGTGAACATAATCAGCTACTTATTTTTTGGTGGAAATCAATCTTGTCTCTCTTTGTCAGTCAGCTGGCAGTCAAGCTCAACAGTGTGTTAAGCTGACTAATTTTATATTCTTCAATGGCCTGCTAAGAGCTTTTTTAGTGTAACTGCTGGCCACTGTCCACTTTGCTGGCAGAACTTGATCTTAGCCCAGTTTGAACTTTGAACCCGCTGCTCACTATAGCACCATGTGACCGTGAGAGTGGTGAAGTGGGAGTGTTTCAACCTAAGGAGTGATTTTACCCCAAGGAGTTACATACTGCATTGAACATGATAGAGGTCTAGCTTGTATAACTAATCTTTTTAATGATAATATGATACTTTGGTCAGCTGCAGACTAGCACCCCTGGAGCTTACCAGTTCAGGACACTTGAGCAGGGCAGATGTTTGTTGACTTGAACCCGGGTCCTGCAGTTGAAGGATGGTCACTTGGCCACAGTGCTGTTTTACCTGACTTCCCTTTTAAAGGATAAGTTCTGTGATTTTGGACCTATATATAATTTGTCTCTTACATACCTGTAGTAGTTGGACCCACAGAGAATATTGGCTCCAGAGTCAGCTGTCATGAGTCAGCTATTTTTTTTAACATTGTCTCCTCAGCTCATAAGTGTCAGCAAATCCAGAGAAGAGCCTGCGATTTTTCCTTTTTGTATATTTAGGTAATAGTCTGCATGTTGAGTGCTCATTCTGATACTCTGCCAATGAGGCTTAAATTGTACATTTTTAAGTCAGCTCGTTTAAACCTAATTGGAATTATAATAGGGACGCGATCTAATGACTGCATGTTATGCTGTGTAGATGACTGTGTCACTTTGATCTTGGAGCCGGTTCTAGAGACAGTCTCTGCAGTATCCTGTGTGCAAAATAACATGCTTTTCCAAGCTCTTAAATTCCGTGTGCAATCGACAGATGATAACGGCCACCGCCTCTTGATAAATCACGTCCACTGCCAATTTCCATAAATCCCTCCCTTTATTTTGGCCTCAGCCTTCGAACACCCACAAATGCATATGCGATTAGACCAAACCGCATGATTTCAGGCGCAAATGTCCTGTGCACTGGCTTAGTAGATCAGAAAACAAGGTTTTAGCACCCGCAATGCGATTTGCACTGGCGCAAACCTTTAGTAGATCCGAGCCTATTATACTCTAAAGCAGTGGTTCTCAACGTGGGGTCCGGGGACCACCAGGGGTCCTTGAGGGGGTTCCAGGGGGTCCCCAGCAAATTTATGAATTGTTAAACTTCACCATTATTTCATTTACAAGAAGTTAACACAATTAGAGAATGTAGAAGAATGACTAGATCATAGTTTCACTGATATCGCTCTACCTACAATACAGATAGTCATGGAATTCTGGACAAAATCATATCCAGCAATAAACATATTTTCAGATTTGGGTCAGAGAGAGCTTTAGACTGCTCTAAAGCTCGTAGAATTGTGCCTCAAAGACAAAGGTTTCTTATAGCACACACAACACATATTTGAACTGCCTTCCAGGAAAATTAATACTGCAGCTGCCTCCTGAACTCATGGACTGAATAATATTTCTGCCTCCCAGGCAGTTTTGTGTTTTTTGCTTTGTCTTGGTATGCTACATTTTGAGTCAATGCCTATCTGAATCAGAACTAGTTTAACTGCCACACAAGCACCTCCATTTTGCATCTGTTGTCTATCTGTTTGAATGACTGAAATGTTTTGCATTTGGCTGGTTGAGCTAGACATGTGGGCTGTTCAGTGTGAACTAACCATAAGTCACTTTTCAGGCTCTATTATGGTCAGGTTACCTTGCCCCACCCTCATTCCATGTCACCTACTGTAGGTGTTGTCAAGCTTAGCATTTCTAAAGATTGCAGCCCACTCTCGGTCTATCTGTCCTCTATCAATCCATTCAGTCATTGGAGGCATAGTAAGGCCTCTGGAACAATATTTAGACAAAATGATGCAAAAACTTTCCATTGTCTTTTATGTTACTTTACTACAATACTTTATTTTAAGAGCAGAAAATATTTTGTTTATTTTGGGTGTGCCAACAGACTTTACATTTCAAATAAATATTTCTTCAAAATAACAACTACATAGCCTAGTGCATGCTTCAGTTTATTGACAGCAGTGCTATTGCATGTAAGTTATCATAATTTCCCCGTCCCTGGCTGATGAAATAAATAATCGTAAGTTGGCAGCAATAAAGTGTTTGATGCAGTTCTGCTTAATTCTATGTTTGTCTTCTCTCATGTGAGTTCAGGAGGCAGCTATAGACACTCTATCAAGTGTCCAGTTGTATTTTACTAAAATGTCTATGTTAATTTTTTGTTTTGAAATATTAGCAGAGAAACTGATGTAAATTTCGAGCCCTCAGTATGATGGCAGACCAACACAATTCATGTTCTTGAATTAGACTGTTATTGTCTCACCTCAGGTGGTCTCGGTCTCAACCACAACATTGGTGCACAGGCTACATAATATTCAGCTGTAGACATCGTCTTGATTCATACTTAAACATACTTAAATCCAGACAAATTAACTTCCAATTTGATAATGTTTTCCATAATTGTAAATGTAATAAATGTAATTTGTGATCTTTGGGGCTTGCTTACAAGGATGGTACATTTAATTTTTTCAAATTTTTGGGGTAATATTGGACACAAAAGAGATTTCATTTTTCTGCATCCCCTGAAATTTTCCTGCTTTTTTTGTTCTGATAATTGCCCTGTGACCTACCTTTAGCCACATGTTGAAAGATTATCTAATGGTAAAAATGTGATCTGTGATATTATAGTTTGTTAGGCTATGGTACATTTTCAGGTTTAGTGTTTAGTAAGTCACACATTAAGTCACTAGCATCCAAGCCAGGCCTGTCCAAGTTCATACTTAAAGCAATTTTTGTTTTTTTGTTGTACAGCAAATTATCCCTTTAAAACACCCCGTCGCTATTTCACTAACACTATTCTAAACCCTTGCCACGCCTTGCCAATTTTTGGAGCTATCAGTGATCCACTGTGGGATCTATCGGTCACTTAAGGACAAAGCTTTTCGGTAAATGATGTATAATTTTGAGGTTGGTTGTAGTTAAACATTATACTTTTGGTACTGTTGTTCTGTCTGTCTGGCTTTTTGACGCGCTGTCTTTTCTGGGTTTTTTTTTGGCAGCTCTGCTGAAAATGTGCTTCTGCTGACATTGTGTTGGCCTTTGTTTTTTGAAACCTAGAATATTAGAATTGTACACATTATAATACACAGACACACACACTGCGTCATTCTGTTTCTGTGTCTACTCGGTCTACAGGGGCCATGGCCTTCCTAGGGAATGCAGTTCGGAGGGTCGTGTCGGCAGTGCGGCCCCCTCTCTCCCCCTTGTGCCGGACGAGTGCTCGCTCCTACAGCTCAGAGCCCACCAAGGAGAAAAACGTCCCCTACGAGAAAACACTCAAACAGGACGAAGGGGTCTCCACCGGGCCCACTAAACCTTTACCCAGGTGAGGCAGATGGATGGATGGATGGATGGATGGATGCTTGGGTTAATGGATGGATGGATACGGGGCATGGGGTGTTTTTGGTTTGGTTCCAGTAGGTTTTGTATTTTAATAACATCACTTATTTGGATATTTACAGTATGTCACGATGGACATTTTGGATAACTGATGGGTGGATGGATGTGTGTGTGGGTCAGTGGGTGGAGGGTTGGTAGGATGGATCAATATATGGTTAGGTTAATGGAAGAATAATGATCATAATGATCTGCTCAAGGCCTGATCAAATTAGAGATACTGTGTTGATTACCGTAAAACTTCAATTAATAGCCCGGGCTTTTATTTGCTTCAAACACTAAACTCAACCGGCCTACATATGGGACCGGCCTTTAATTCCTTTCGCACAAAACTTTTGCTCAGCAACGATGGGAAATACTATCAAATTGTTTATTTAAACCAGTATGAATATTACTTAGGCTATCGAATAACATATCAATTACGAATCATTCATTTGATCTCGCTCCGAGAGACAGCGCATCTAGGCCAACCTCATGCACTGAGAGAGAGAGAGAGAGAGAGAGAGAGTGAGAGAGAGAGAGAGCGAGAGAGAGAGGGAGAGAAAGAGAGAGCCGTATCAAAATACCGGTAGCTTACCTTAAAAAGGATGAAAGCCGAAAAAAGTTTATGGCAGCAAAAGGTTGTACTTTTCATTTGTGTTATTGCTAAAAGGCCGAAATCTTCCCTAATGATTGCTGTGCAGGCTAGACATGTAGGGTAGGCCTATGAAGCTGTCTATGTGTTTTGTTGTAATATTATTAACACATACGGTATACCGTAAAAATTTCGCTTGAGAGATGGAGAAAAAATATGTTGGTTACCGTAGTTATTTCAACCTTTATTAAATGGCAACCGGCTTCTAATTGAGACCGGCCTTTATTTGTCAAAACGTGTAGGCACACCCGGCCAGTAAAAGGGACTCGGCTTTTAATTGAAGTTTTACGGTATTCAGAAACAGGTTTGAAGGCAAAAAGACATTTTAATGCCAGATTAATAATGCAAACCTAATTTTAAGCAACTTGAAATAATGGTAACCATGGTTATGAGTAATGATAATAACATTATCTATGTCATCTACTCAAAATCAGATTGTAAATTTGGCCGATTTCATATTCCTATTTTGAGGGCAAAATAATCAATAAGTAACTGAAAGTAGCTTTTGTTATTGAGTTTTTGTGATTCAGTGGATTGTGTTACTGATTGCAGTGTGAAGCGGGTAATCATTATGCAACAGATTGCACTTTGAAAGTAACATTCCTAACTCTGATGATCAACTGTACCCGCCTCAGGTCAGCGGATGTGGTGGTGATCGGAGGGGGCAGCCTGGGCTGTCAAACCATCTACCACCTGGCTAAGATGGGTATGACCAATGTAGTGCTGCTGGAGAGGGACAGACTGACTGCTGGCACCACCTGGCACACTGCAGGTAACACATTGTGTATGGATGGGGACAAGGTGTGTGTGTGTTCATGCCTGAGATGACGTATGCTGTACTCTTTGAGTGTCCAAATATTCTGTAATATCTTAAAACCCAGTACATTTGAGTATACATTTATTCCATGATATCTCAGTGATGCCAACCCACAGCTTGGTGCCATACAATACTGAATCCACTGCCCTTAACTTAAGATTCGGCAGCAGAAGTCAGCGTTTTGTATAAAGGCTTGTAATGAACGATGTATGGACATAACTCTAAGCTGTACGATTTTTAACATTGAGGGCGTTTACATGCACGTTAATATTCAGAATATGAGGCTTATCCCGGCTAAGGTCTAAAGTCAGGATATGGCATTTACATGGAATGGTCCGTAACCAGTTTTTTTGTATACCTTGATACATGGAGATGGTCTAACATTGTATAGTTTTCCTGCTGCTTGAATAGTCCCACGTTATGTTGATGCTCGTGACTCCATGAGAACACACGTTACTCCATGGAAACAGTATTTGCGCTGTTCGCCAAACCCAACAATAAACAGGATATGGTATTTGCATGTCAGAATATACTGGTTAATATCTGCATATCCCAGCCAGCATATTCAGGTTTTCCATAGTCAGGATATGGACTTATCCAGGTTATTGTAAACGCATTTGATAGCTACAACCCAGCTCACTGTTGGTCGTGCCCACACTAAAAGGCATATGCCCAAAAACGTCCCAAACATCTCTAAAAAGCCAAATTCAGGCAAACGGGGATTTAGGCATGTTCACAGGAGGTCACAGAAAGACAAAGACTGTTATCAAGTCTCAACGTCAAGTTGTGTATTTTGGCTTTAAATTTGTTTGTTGCTAGAATGTACAAGTCTCTCCCTTTCTTCACTCTTTTCCCCCTTATCTTACTCTACTTCTCTACTTTTCTGTCTAACCTGCCTTTATGTGTCGGTAAGGTCTCTGTAGGTGCTAACAATTGTGTGTTTTCTGCACATACCTGCATGTGTCTCACTCCTGTGTGGGTATTTCTGTGCATACGCATGCTCAAATGCTCTGCGGTGTGTGTGTGTGTGTGTGTGTGTGTCTGTCTGTATTCACTAGGCCTGCTGTGGCAGCTCCGTCCCAGTGATGTGGAGGTAGAGCTCTTAGCCCACACCAGGAATGTGATCAGCAAAGACCTGGAGGAGGAGACGGGTCTTCACACAGGCTGGATCCAGAACGGAGGCCTCTTCATTGCCTCCAACAAACAGAGGCTGGACGAGTACAAGCGTCTCATGTCGGTATGAACGGACACCAGAGAGATTGCCTGGCTTTGGTTATTGTGGGAAAGGGATGGATGGATGAATGGATGGGTAGAGAGAAGAGGAGAGATTAATGGAGGGAGAGATGGATGATGAGATGGATAGACAGGTAAAATTATGTCTCACCGTCATGGTGCATTTGAACCAAGACCATAACCAGTAAATGATGTTATCTCCCCTCATCTCCAGCTGGGTAAGGTGTATGGCATCGAGTCCCATGTCCTGTCACCTGCGGAGACCAAGGACCTGTACCCTCTGATGAACGTCGATGATCTGTATGGAACGCTGTATGTACCAAAAGATGGCACCATGGACCCAGCAGGCACCTGCACCACCCTGACCAGGGCTGCCTCCGCCCGCGGAGCCACGGTAAGGTGTACTGGTTCATGGTCTGGTCTCTGTTTGACCAGTAATGTACACTCATGTTCTGTTCTGCACACTGGATAATATACAGTTAAAATGCATATCTCTGACTGTAGTTTAGTTGTCCAAATCGGGATCTAATACCATTTTGAAATCTTAGCTTAGTTTAGATTAGTTTTAATGGGCTTAGAGTGCCAGATTGGTTTGATATGCCACAAAAATAAAGTACAATGAGAAGTTTAGACAATCACTTGTGTGTACTGTAACTCAAAGTCAGTATACTTTCCTATGTACCTGACTCTATCTGAATTGTTGTGACGCAGTAAATTCCACCCATTTGAAAAAAACAAATGCTAAAAATAATTTGCAAGTAAGGTTTTGACTCCTGATTGGTCTCTATTGTTTGTTTTGAAAAGGTCTGTTCTGGTCTTTGGACTGATCTGGTCTTGTCTCTTTTCTTTTTGGAGCCATTCTGTTTTTGACCATTCAGAGTCTCCTTTCCTCTACTTTCCTCTACTTTCCTTCCCTACTCTTGTTCACCATGGGTCAAAATACCTACATTTTTAAGTTACTTCAGGCAGCATTTCTACAAGAATCCTAGTATTTTGATACAGATTTGCTTTAATCCAACTAGTTAACTGTTTTTATGCAGTGCAGGGTAAAAATAGCACCATTATCTGAACAACAGAGTCCAGTGTAGATAGCCAAGTCATAACTGTGTGCACAGCCGAACATTAACTACTACTTCAGGCTCTGAGGAGGGCTATAAACCATGGCAGTAAGCAAACATAACACCATGGTTTTTAAATAGTCAGCCAGTACTAACAGATATAGCTTTTTTTGAGCTGCATATATACTGTATGTGATCATCAGTGGGTCATAGTACTTTGGTACAGGAACAAGGTCCAGTCCACTGTGTCAAAGTCCACAGATTATAGCTAGCCATTTATGACTCTTGGGGTCTTATGTGTAAATCTTGGGGTAGATTCATCACTAAAAAGCTGTGTAGGCAAAAAGCTAATCCCAGATTTATAAAATGCAGCAGCGCATACACGACCTGATTGCATTTTCCTTGTTATAAATCACAAACAGCTGTGGGTTTGTGTGACTTGTGTGAACAAGCTTAATATCCACACCCCACCACCTCCCACAGTTGGCAGTGGATGGCTGCTGAAATACTTTGTTTGCCTGTTAAATGTTTAAGTTCTCACTCAATCTTGCCAAGAAAGCCGAAAAAGCAGAAAGCAGTAGACTTGCACAACAAAGACTTTGCTGGCTGTGAAGTTCATCATTGTGGATTTATTGTCATTACACAATTTTCTCAAATAGTAAGAAGTGATGGCAACAGTAATTAAGGGAAACCCTCAAGTATGCACATTATCATCAACTGCGCAAGAACTGACATGAAGTCTAAATACTCTTTCTTGCCAAAGTCTGCCAATGTTATCTAACTGTGCCAAAATAATCATTATGCATCATTACGCATCAACACAATGCACCAGAAATACAGCAATTTAGTATTGCCACAAATTCGAGGCTTTAATTCACTGGTCAAGTATCTCAGTTGTAATTGTTGTATTCCCTCCAGTTCTGAGCAGCATTTTCAAGGAATGACACTAAAACAATGTATAGCACTGCATGCATGTCATCATATTAAATGGAAAAAACAATCGTATCAATTACAAAAGAAATCCTTGTCTACCTATTGCTGGTTTTCTGTTATATTTTTATTGCCTGTTTGTTAAGCGTTTTGTAACTTATTTTGAAAAGTGCCATAATGCTACTAGTACTACTGCTGCTACTACTACTATCACTAATAATAATTCAACGTTATTACATGCCTAGCCTGTTGCCTTAGAAACTCTGACAGTCACATACGCTAGGACACAGGCCATTCATTATTATTGTTAAGCACAGTGGGAAATGTCTTCTTTAACATGTTGTAGCAGAGTGCATTCACACATGCACATTTTGTCAACATCGCCAGTTGAAAAAGAACAAACCTCAAGAGAAAGTTAGCAGAATTACTGTGCCTACTGAATTCTAGAGTCCTTATCCATGCAGTCAATACAGGGTCCCATGAAGCAAGACTAGTGGGTTAGGCAGCTAACTCTGGACTTAACCCTGGCTGTTCAGTCTCATGATAGTGGCTCACTTTTGAACTGTGGGTACATTGCCATGGTAACTTAAGCTGCAGACCGAACCTGCTTCTGAGCAGGTTATGCTCAGGCTATCAGACCAAAATATATAAAAAAGCTTGACTCCTCACCAGCCAACTCTGGAAAAATGGCATCATCAGTCCTAGAGGATCCCGTGGACCTGGGTGCACAGATAGAAAGAAAGGGGTCTTTACAGGGAACCCCTCTGTGTCCCTGATGATTTATTACATCAACATGTCTGTATGGTGTTGGCAATACAGAGAACTTCAACAAACATGCAGTTTACTTTGCTATTCGCTTTCAGAGGACTACTTGATGTGTTTGTAGCGTTTCCAGGCCATTTGCCCACTCTGGCTTTTAAAGAGGGCTTCTATGAAACAGCAGGTACTTTACATTAGTTGGCTGTAGTTATCAATAATGAATGAAATTTGCTGTTGCATATCAAGTGCCCGGGAATTCTTTTATAGGATTCCCGAGAGTGATTGGTTCAATAGATTGCAGCCAAATTCCCATCAGCGCACCCCTGGGGAACAGGAGGCCGACTTTGTGAATAGAAAATCTTTTCACAGCCTCAGTGGGCAGGTCGTAATAGAGATTCACTGTACAGCTCATCTGTGCATTACACGCAGGGACATGCAAGGGTGGAGCAGAGCATACACAGTAGACATAAGGGCTTTTCACACAGCACACGCTTAGCCTAGGGTTATCTTAACTCCGGGCTAACAGTTGGCCCTGGGTTAGCTTAACCCCTTGTCACACACAGACATTTAACCCATGGTTAACTCTTAGTTCATGGCTAATGGTTCACACAGCATTCTTCTTAACCCAGGCCTTACATGTCCAAATATTCTGTGGTAATTAAGACACTTGAGCCCAGGAATGCCTGCAGCGTTGCTTAGTAATATTGTGAAGGAGAAGTTATTTGATTGGACAACACACAAGTGACACAAAGTCTTCTAACCCTTTTCAAACAGCAAACAGATAAACCTGTTTTTAAACGATGATAAGTAGGGGATAAACCTGCTAATGTCGGGGTTATTCCACTTTGCAGTTTGCCTGTGTGAAACTTAGTTAGCCCAGGGCTAAAACACAAGGGCTAAGGAAGCACTTAGCCCTGTGTGAAAAGCCCTATAGTTTGGATGCTGAAGTAAAGATTTAGCACATGGAGAGTTTTGAAACAGTTTTGTTTTAATACACAGGAGAGACTTTGACAGAAACCTTTCTTTCCACTCACCTTTCTACCTGCTATTAATAATTACCACAGTTGGTCCTCTGCCCCCTTTTTTCCCCAACACCATCTTTTGAAATAATGGTTTTGTATATCTCATATTTATTCATTATAATAGTTTGTTCTTCTTTAAGAGAATATATGCTTCTCTGGATCTGTCCATGTTGCATGTGATTGGCTATTTCTTATGAACCCCGCCCCTTTTATGTGAATGCCCTCATAGCTGGATTGGAAAATCTTGGATTGAAAGAGTGAGTTTGTGAGACCAGTCATCCAGGGTTGGCATTATTAGGTTTTTGGTAGCAAGCTACACAACTATGTTGAACCTGACTCTGTTGAACCTCCTTTGTGAAACAGGCGTCTGACTGTTTGATGTGATTGGCTGTGCTTTTTTGTCTGCTTGCCCATCATCCCATCAGGTGGTGGAGAACTGCCCTGTGACCGGTATCCAGGTGCGGACAGATGACCTCGGGGTGAAGAGGATCAAGGCAGTAGAGACCGTCCATGGGACCATTGAGACGCCTTGTGTGGTTAACTGTGCAGGTCAGATTCAGATAATTTATTATCCCAAAGGCCACAAAACACCTTTTTAGATGAGGAAAAAGCATTTTGATTTTGTTTATTAGACATGTAACATAAACATTGCAGCACAACGAAGACACATTTAAAGCAAAAATGTACATGCTTAATACTGATATATTTCCAGGTCAGTCCAGTGAAGGGCTTCTTCTATTTTTAAGTGTAATGCTGAGAAGGGTACAGAGCAAAGGAAGCAAAAGGGAGGAGGTTGTGGTGGCATTTTTTTCCCAGCAGGGGTTCGTCTGGTTCCAGTGGAAGGAAGACTTAACCATTCCAGCTCGGGAGGAGCGATGCAGTGCAGATTACCTATTCTTTCTCTGACCACTAAAGGGCCGTCAATAACCAGTGGCACTAACGTCGATGTCTGTATTTGTCAAGGGCTTCAGGATGAGACTGCTAACCTGAGTCAATTCCACAGTGACCTGAAAGAGAAAAGGGATTCTTGATTGGCTGTCTTATTCTGAGATGTTTGATACATATCACTGCTAGGGATTAGGATCTGTGTGTGTGTGTGTGTGTGTGTGTGTGTGTGTACGTATTTGCAAAGTGAGTTGTATGTTTCACACATTGAGCAAATGGGGGAATACTGGATTTAGCTTAGCATGCAAGTGATATTGCAAATTTTGAAGCTATTCAAATCAGACATACCTTATTAAGTTGAAACGAGTTGATACCATTTTTACAGGTTTTTTTGCCCAAATTTAGTTTGAGCTAAAGATTAGTGTGTCTGTGTAATTCTTTGTGTCTGTATGTTACATGCAGGTGTGTGGGCCACCAAGCTGGGGGACATGGCAGGAGTCAAGGTGCCTCTTGTTGCGATGCACCATGCCTACGTAGTGACAGAGAGAATCGAAGGCATACAGGTAGGACCGCCCCCTTCGTTACACCTCTGCCTAACAACTTGGGTGTGGATAAAGATGCAATATGTTGAATTTTCGCAACATGTATTAGAGTGAAATTAAATGTTTTAGCAGCCATCGGCACAACATTCTGTAGCCCTTGTTGGCATGCTGCCAATTGGCTGATATGATTTTCTTATTTTGCCTGTTTTTTGCTTTTGGAGCATAATTTCCTGGAAAGTAATTCCGTACATTTACAGCAAAGTCGTACCTGAAACTCGTCATATTGTCCCCAGTAAATGCAAGAGGCCAGAAGATCAAAGAGGCTACTGATTGTGACAGCGCTATTGATGTTTTTTTTTTGTTGCTCATATTGATCCAACCGCAGTATGCTAATGAGAAAATACTACATGCATTACCTTTAAACACAGGGGAGCTATGTGAGTGGGCACACACCCCATCCTCTGTAATCCATATATAATACACAAGTCTTTCTTTGAAATGTTTGGAAAAATGGTCAGACCATTATTTCTGCTGTTGTTTTGTTTTGATTTTTGTTTGTTTCAGTGTGGGGTAACTTTGATTTTACACATAGCTTTGAGTACTTTTTATTCTTTTTCCTCTTATGGTCTCAAAAATGTTTTTCTTTGATACTTGCATTATGATATAAGAACGGATTGCACTGTATTCACCCCATATTCAGTTATTTGGGGTAGACAATAAGGCTAAATGATGAATGTTATGTGTTTTTTGCAGAATAGGCAATATTCCAGGAGTAGAGGGTGCTTTTGCTCAGTGAATGTTTTCGTCTACATTCTCTAAATGACTCCTGAGTTTGTTTGTTTTTTGTAGTGTTCTTACAGAAAGAAACACCTTGTTGAACATTCCTCCTGGAAATCAATCTGTAACAGCCTTTGAAAACAGTGGTTCCACTGTCTGTATAGTAGCTATATGTGACCAACAGGGGGCACTGTGACACCACAGACTTCAGCCTATTATTGTAGGGCCCGCCGCGTGTGTTGGGATGTGATGTGCGTGCATACATGCATACGTGTGTGTGTGTGTGTGTGTGTGTGTGAGAGAGAGAGAGAGAGAGAGAGTAACTGTTTGTGTTTGTATCCATTAATGTTGGTATTGGTGTGTGTCAGCGGGCGTGACCTCTGTGTGTATGCATTATACATGTCTGACATACTTGTGTATATGATATGGCAACTCTATCTTATCATGCCTCTGTTTGATTGTGTTTTCTGCACACGCATGTTAGTGTGCACACGCTCTATAGAGGCCTTTGGTTTTAGCCGCACTGTCAAAGCTTCCCTGTTTTACGCCGTTTTAGAGCAGCTTAACCAGCATTACTGCTATATTATGTGCACGGACATACACCCACACAGACACACACATACAGACACAGACACACTGGCACACACACACACACACCCCATCAGGAAATCTGTTCCCACTAGGTTGCGCAACCTGTCTGGTCAAACATCTCAGGCTGACCGTGTGTCTGTGTGTGAGTAGATGTGTTTTTGTCCTGGTTGGCGGGGGGATTGAGATAGATTGGTGATGCTTTTAGGGTTAAAAAAATAAAATGCTTGCTCAAAGTAATATGTACACATTTGTATGTATGTGTGTGTGTGTCAGAGAGAGAGAGAGGGAGAGAGAGAGAGGGAGAGAGTGTATTTAAGACCAGTGCTCAGTATTGATCTGTTATGCAGACACCTGTCACATGGAGCTGGCTCCCAGACTGTAGTCAGCACAGAAGAGCGAGCAGAGGAAAGGAGCAGTTTGGCTTTTATTATGTGTAGTGAGCAGTTTTCAAAATGTCAGCTTGTTCACTGGTATTTGGATTTGGACCCAGAGAGCCATTTGGGTTTGAAATGAAAAGCACCCATAATGAAATTAATACAAATCACACAACATGGTTTGAGCATAGCTATTTATCGGACGCTTTTATTCACAAATGTTTACGGTGCCGTGAGAGGATGAATGTTTCTCTTCACTGATTTTATGGTATGTCAGTAGGTATGATGCCACACATAAAGGAATGCTATGCTTTGATATGGTATGTCATGGTATGTGTCACACATACTGTAAACCACACATAAACATGTCATGGTTATTACATGACTATGGTTATTATACATATGCCCCTGGATAATTGAGCCTATCCCTGTTGTGTGTACCACAGTTTAAAGGCACCAAAAATAAACTGCTTTTCTAAAAACATATAGGAGCACTCAATGGCACAGGAAAACTAGATGAAGGGATTTTTTAAATTTATTTATTTATTTATATTTTTATCGGCACCGCAAGACCTCTGAATCATCAGAATACAAGGCGTCCAGCATTGCTAGCTTCCTTTTGCTTCAGCCAATTTTCCTCATCTTTTTGATGGTCTTGGTTGTGGTTGCCTTGTGTTAAGGAAAGCTTTGACACTCCCTTACATAACTGATCTCTCTCTATTTGGAGGTTTTCCCCAGTAGGTGTCAGTTTGGCATATTTGCAAATTGGCATAATGCAAAAGGCTTTTTTTTTTTTTTGTCTTGTTTTTGAAGAAGGCCGACCTTGCATTTGGCTGCCATGACAGAATGTGTCAAGCTATTCATGTTCTGATCACTTAATGTTTCCACTTTAATTGTGTCTCTTTCCAGAACATGCCAAATGTCAGGGACCATGATGCATCGGTGTACTTGCGCCTCCAAGGTGATGCCCTCTCTGTGGGTGGTTATGAACATAACCCCACCTTCTGGGATGAGGTAACGTCAACTATGATCTGTATCTGTAATATCTGTAATAATATCTCTATCTTATTCTCTGTTGTTTGCTCTGGAACGAGGTAACGTCAAGTATTCAATGTCTGTCTGTGTGCCTGAGTGTATGGAGTGAGGTAATCTCAAATACCGTCCGCTTTACTGTCTGACTATCTTGGTTGACGCAACAACAAATACTTTTTAATAAACTAACTAAATAAACTTTAATCCTGTTTGTCTACTTCTCTCTCTCTCTCTCTCTCTCTCTCTCTCTCTCTCTCTCTCTCTCTCTCTCTCTCTCTCTCTCTCTCTCTCTCTCTCTCTCTCTATGTCCTTCCTCATCTCTTATTCAATCTGTTTTTCTTTCACTCGTCTTTATTACTTGCCGCTCTATTCGCTTGGAGGTCACACAGTATTCATAACGGGCTTCATAAAATTGTGTGTGTGTTTGTGTGTTCTCACTAATCTCCCCTAGATTTCACTGGTTCTAATTATTTTAGTTGTACTACATGTCTGGGCAAACTAGCTCAAACTGTGTTAACACTCACTCTCCTTTACACACTCTCTATGACACTTTTTGTCATATTTTTGTGTCGGTAATGACATTGACAACTTGATGATGAATATGCGTTCACATTCAGTCCCTATGTGCATTCAGGCAGCATGACCTACAGTCTGTAGAGGAGGTGTAGTGTGTGCCCAGTAGTGTATTGAGGCAGTATACTGTGAGGTGGTTATACTGAATAGGATGAGATGCATTTAATAAATTAATGAGCATTTTAGAACATGGACATAATTCCTTCAGACTTTTCCAGATGTTATTACCAGGGGAGGTCAGTAATTTGATGCTGCCCATACACATCCAGTAGGTCATTGCACGTCATCCACAGTACAGCAAAATAGGCAAAACTGGTCAAAACTATTCAGGTGGCTCCATACTGTTGTAAAGTGCCCCGCCACTGGTTATATGGCGCTCGTAACAGAGATGACAGGTGCACTAGTTGGTAATCACTTGAAACACCAGATGTCGATCCGGATGGGATTAAAATTTCCCCAGAATGAGAGAATAATGCAAAATACAGCAAGTAATTTCAACCGGGATTTTTACTGGAGTAGCCAGAGGACATCACTGGCTTGTTTTTTCCGGACAGGATCAAATTCTTGGGATCCTGAGGTAATAATGCCAATCTGCAGACATCCCTTGGTAATCCTAATGGGGCTTTATACTGAGGTGTCATACTGTGCAAGGACTGAAATTATTTCACAGGAAAAACAAAACTGTTGCTACCTTGCCTACCAACCAAGATGCATGAATTGGAAAACAGTAGAAAAGACAAAACAATTCAGCTACTTTTGCAGGTTGATGGATGTTCTAAAAAAATCGTCTTTATTGACACGTTAAAACCATCGCCTTTCGGCAAAAGACAGAGTATCCAAACAATGCTTAGTATGGCAATAAAGAGTAACTGCAATAGCTTAGGTTCTTTGAAGTTTTGAGGAGGAATCCAGCGATTGTGAAGATGCATGGACTCTTAAAGAGGGCTCATTGAGTCAGGTGACAGATCTTGTGTAAAAGCTGTTGAAGAGACAGGTGGTTTTGCTCTTAATGGACCAGTACTGTCTCCCAGAGAAAAGTTTTTAGAACAACTTGTTACCTGGGTGGGCAGGTTTGGTGGCAGTCACTGCATTTCCCCTTGTCCTTCTGTCCTACAGTCCCTTTATCACTGCTCTTCATCACACCTCTTTCCATCTGTGCTCTTCCTACGCAATTTGACCCTTGGCCCATAGCACTCAGTCGTAAAGAATGCCACCTATTCAGCCTAATGATATGCAAGAATGTGCTATAGATATGCAAAGGGAACATTCTCAAGTACAGCCATGTTGTAAAGAGGCGTATGACTGCAGGGAAATAGATAAAAGTGGTAGAACTTTCAGAAGTGTCCACGTTATCAAGCCAAAGAACCGCTGAAAATGTAAATCGTAAAAAAAGCATGGATGTTGATAGGAAGACAACCCATTTATTCTCATTTTTCTCAAGTACATTTGCTCAAGACACAAGGGTTTTGCAGGACACCGATGGTATCTATCTGCTCGTCTGCCTGCCTGCCTGTCTACAGATATCCTTTCTCAGTGGCAGAGTTTGCACATTCTAGAGGATTTCTTAGTGCAGAACCGGGCTCTTTTGTTCTCTTTGTGCAGCTGATGATTGCTTTGATGTTTTGGAATAGATGGGAGAGGAGAGAGAGAAGAGATGCAGAAAGGAGAATTAGCAGGGAGAGAGGGAGAGAATAGAGGACGCCTACCGAGTAAAGATAAGCAGGATCGATGGCTTTGGAGGGATTGAGAGAAGTACAGTGTCTAGGACAAAGAGGATAGATCCTTAGATACTCAAGTTGAGTTTCAGCCCTCTGTAACACGCATCTCTTCGTTCACATGAAAGCAGCTTCCCTCAACTCGCACATCCCTTTGATATTAAAGACATAAAACTAAAACTGTCACCACTACCACTCTATAGCCCCTGAATGCTTCTTTCTATCCCACCTCTGTTTTTAAGGCGTCACTTACATTTTACATTTTAGGCATGTATCTTATCCAGAATGACATATAGCAGTTCCTAGATTACTATCATTACAAGCAGCTAACAGTGGGAAGTGCAAGTTTGCCCTGACAATATTTCTGTGAACACTTAATGATCTTGTAAGAGAGATGTTTTGAAATTGGAGTGATTAGAGGAGCGAGATATGATTCGGCGGGGAGAGTGCGATGTGAGCTACTCCCTGAAGAGATGGTTTTCAGCCTACGACTAAAGACTGTGAGTGACTCTGCTGCTCCGGCCGGAGTGAGAAGGTCATTTCACCATTGGGAGGGAGAAGAGTCTTGTTAGGGTGGAGGATTGACCAGCTTGGCGCAGGGAAGGGAGAAATAACTGACAGCGACACTGTGCAGAGAACGAGCCGGCGTGTAGCGTTGGCCCGCGGCACCGGGGTTTTTGATATGAGCAACCACAGGCAGCCAGTGGAGGCGTGTAGGAGGGGAGAATTTGAAGACAAGCTGGTCAGCCCTGCACTGCGTGAGTTGTAGGTGTTGATGAGAGCATTTTTGGGAGGCTGGCTAGCAGGGAGTTGCAGTAGGCCAGATGGGAGCAAATTAAAGCTTGGACAAGGAACCGGGCAGGAAGCGACTGATTTGACAGATGTTGAGTCCCTGGTGAGTTGGGGTCTGATTCAACGGACGCTGCAGGACCGGGTCGTGGCTGCAGTGTGAGCCTCGCACAGACAGACGGTCGGCTGTCCAGAGTCACAATCGGAGACTTGGGCAGGAGTCTCCGTGGTCTCGTCGGTAGTGATGGAGGGGTCGTAAACGGGGCAGGATCTGTCAGGGGAAAAGAGCCGTTCAGTCTGGCTGGCATTGAGCTTGAGACATTGCTGACGTTGGTGGGCCAGCGTCTAACATCCAACAGTCCGCTCTTGTAGTACAGATCGATTTTGTGGGAAATAAGAACAAAACAAACTACTGGGGTGTAGATCACCAAAGCTACGGTTTTTAACAGTGACACCTACTTTTTTCCAGCATTAGTACGCATTATCACCACCTGATAAGACAGCAGCGTATGAAAGTCCTCACATACAATACTGCTTTTAAGGTTGGAGGAAATATAAGTCATGTAAGTCATGTTTGTGTGTGTGTGTGTTTTGTTTCCCAGGTGTCTGATAAGTTTGCTTTCAGCCTGTTTGACCTGGACTGGGATGTATTCATGCAGCATATTGAAGGAGCTATCAACAGAGTTCCTGTTTTGGAGCAGACTGGCATCAAGTCCACTGTCTGTGGACCAGGTACGCACGCACACACACACACACACGCACACACACACACACACACACATACACTTCCCACTCCCAGAAAAGCAAGGACTTGATGGTGTTCTCTCTTCTCTGTCGTCCCTCATCCCCCTCTCCCAATTTAACACCCCCCCACACACACACACACGCACACACACACACACACACACACACCGCACATCCACACATGGCCTGTCACTTCACCACAAAAGAAAAAAATAAACCATCAAATTGCAAAATTCAATCAGATTTTTTTCAAATCCCTGTAGCTCCTTTTGGCCAAATTTCTAATAACCTTATGAATAACGTCAAGGAAAAAGCTACTTTCATGATACTTCTTAAATTGACATTTTCTAATTTAAAAGTGAAATGTGTTCATCTGTGAAATACACTCCTTATTCATCACCACTCCTTATTCATCACTAAAGCACTGCACGGCACTCATGAATACCTAAACTAATTGGCTGTGTGTCATGTTTGTTGAGGGTGTATTTTGATTATCTCGTGTCTGAGTTCTCATCCACGCAAGAGGGTCCGAAGCTGTGTTGATGAGGAGTTGCAGTGTTGGATTGGATTTTTCATCATCATCACACTGTGATTCTGTTCTATTTGGAGATTCAAAATAATTTTGAGCTATAAAAAAGTGACAGCCCTTACACACATCCACACACACACACACACACACACACACACACACATACAGACAACCAGAGAAACCAGACAAAAAACAGACAGAGAAATGGAGAAAGAAAGACAGAGAAACAGAAAGACAGAATTAGAGAGAAAGACAGAGATAGAAAGAGAGAAAGATGGAAACAGAGAGGAAGACCGGGCCAGAGTGATGACAGAGAGAGAGAGAGAGAGAGAGAGAGAGAGAGAGACAAAAACAGAAATGAAGAAATGGGGAAAAAAACAGTAACAGGAAGAAAGAAACAAATGGAGGTCAGAAATGGGGAAAGAGGGAGGGAACAGAGAGAAAAACAGAGGGAGAAATGGCTTCCTGCTGTGTGCGGAGCATCCCTCCGCCTGTGACCTCACTGTAATGCTAATAGTGCGTTTCATTCTGAGTGTTGTGTTTACATGGTTTGCCTGCTAAGCACACCATGTGGAGCGTTGTATTTAGATAGCAGGCCTGCTGCGCTCTTTACCATTTCCCTGGAGAGTGAGAGAGAGAGTGGGGTGGATAGAGCTGGGATCTGACATCTCAACCATGTCGTGGATGTCGCTAGTTGTATGTGTGTTTTTGTTTGTTTTTGTATGTCAGTCATCACAAAATGTCCCCACAAGGATAGAAAGAACAGGGGAAATCCTCCAAAGTAAGGACATTTTGGTCCTCACTTCTACAAGGGGCTGGTTTAGAGTGAAGACTTGGGTTTAGGGTTAAGATTAGAATTAAGATTAGGCTTAGTTTATGGTAAGGGTTAAAATGATTCTGAACTTTGTTAGTACCTTGGGTTGTGTAGCTTCATGGCCATGATATAACCCCAAAATCGGCAATTCTCTGTTATCTATTGCTCCGGTAGAGGAGACTGGAGAATAGTGTTTTTTTCTCACTTTCTCATCTGAAAATCACACTTTTAGCACATAAACAAACATGAACAAAGTAGATTCTAACAATACATAAAACGTGTGTTTAAGTGAATCGCTTTCTTTATGTTATTAAACCTTTCAGTTTGAACAAGTGTAACGCGGAAATTCTTCCGACCGGATTTTGGTGTTACACTTGTTCAAACTGAAAGGTTTAATAACATAAAGAAAGTGATTCACTTAAACCACAGCAACAGATAACAGAGAATCACCGATTTTGGGGTTATATCATGTCCAGGAAGCTACACAACCCAAGGTACTACCACTTGAAGATTAGGCATGTTTTGGCGAGGGTCACGTTTAGGGGTTGGGGAAGTAGTAATAAGCAGTAGTACAAGTCAAGTAGTAATACAAATGTGTGAGCATGTGTACGTGCGTGTGCATGTGTTAAGCCCCTTGGCTCACTTGCCCTGGGGAAATACTTGACCATGACACACTCTCCGTCTCTCCATCACTCTCTCTCTCTTTCCCATTTCTCTCTTTTTCTGACATTGATAAGTGCAACAGAAATCATTCCTGTCTCCATTGCTTGTGCCCAGGTTTGGCCCGTAGGTTATACATTTTGCTGAAATGAATGCAGAATTTGACATTTCTCCAAGTAAATGTTATTTTTTTTGTGCATTTTGTCCTAGCAACCATCCCTGGGCAGATTTTGCTATTGGGGGGGAAAATATGTCTTGAATGTGCTGGCATGTGGTGAGGATGTTTATTTCACATTGAGCAGCTGCAGACCAACTTTGTCTCCCTCTCTCTCCTTTAGAGTCTTTCACAGCAGACCATAAGCCGCTGATGGGAGAAGCTCCAGAGGTCAGAGGGTTCTTCCTGGGCTGCGGCTTCAACAGCGCCGGTAAGTGGTGCAGAGATGGATAGATAAGAGGAAGAATGGGAGGAGATGTGTAAAGAGAATTGAGGCGAATTTCGCTGTGGCTTCAGGACTGCTTGTGACTGAGAGCGAGCAGAATGCGATGGCATTTGCTTTTTTATTTGTACTTATTTTACCTGTAGTGGGGTAATCTTATAAAGTCCATATCAACAAGTTTAATTGAATCTAGAGGACAGGAAATGGACAGAAGGTGGGGTTGGAGCAAAATATCATATTTTATCACAATATTTCTTCTACTTTTTACGGTATAGTGATACTTAACAGAATTTATGTTTTTTCCCTATTACCAACCACACTATCAAAAGTATCAGTTGCTCTTGGATGTCAATCGGAGAGCTTACAAACTTCTCCTCCATTCAGATTGTTAACTTTAGTGTAAACTTTGCCTTAAAAAAATACTAAATAGAAAAATGTGCAATAGATGTAGAAAAATGAATAAATGTTCCAGTATTTAATGGTTTACATATAAAGTGGTAAGTGTCATTGACAACAGAATATTTTAATACTTTATGGTATATACCCAGCCCTTGAGGGAATAATGGAGGGATAGAGGCAGGGGGGTCAGAGGACTCTTCAAATGATGTGAATCGTAAAACGGAGAGGAGTTATGGAAAGGAGGAGGAAAACAAACAAGAAGAAGTGGTAGAATGGTGTTTTTCCTTGACTCTGACCTAGCCCTCGCCAATCTCTGTGGACACTCTCAGGGTACAAATGAATAATGGAGTGCTCTTCTTTTTCCACTGAGTCCGTGGGCAACACACACACACACACACACACACACACAACACCCCCCAAGTCACTCCATTTCTCCACTCACAGACGAGTTTAACTCTGACGAGAGAGAAAGAGGGAGATCGAGCGAGACCGAGTGAAGGAGTGTGACTGTCTCAGCAGTCTGAAAAGGACGGGAGGGAGGCAGAAAGAAAGAAAGAACGAATGAAAGAAAGGCAGGGAAAAAGAGAGAGATAAAGGGCAAAGTGAATCCCCATCAGCGTTCACAGACAGATGAGAAGAGAACAGCAGGCTTCTGGACAAGAGCAGAACAGCGGGGCGAGCTCTAGAGTTGTGCTGACGAGGGCTGGGGGGTCGGAGAGTGGTGCAGCCCTAATGCGTGGGCATATTTGTGCCACACACACACACACACACACAGACTTTCCTTCTCTTTTTTCCCTCTCTTTCTCTCATTCCATTTCTCTCTCTCACACACACAAACACACATTCAACAGAGCATTTTGCTCAAGAAGTATATACCAAGGGTTGCTGTAGTTACAAGTTGGATGCTAGGTCCTTCCTAATCAGTGATTGCTGCTTTCTCTCATTCCCCTCTCTCTCTCTCTCTCTCTCTCTCTCTCTCTCTATCCTTACTGTCTCTCTCCCATCCACACCCACTTATCCATCCAGCCACTCATTCTGCCTGTCAGTCTGGCAGAAGGTCAGTCAGTATCCTGGTTTCCATTGCCAGGTTAACAAGGGCTTCACCCATTCTTTTTCCCTGAGCTGTGTCCTTACACAAAATTCCTTCTTGTTGCCAGGTAAATTGCCAACTCAAAAGTTCCTCCCTAACTAAGTTCATGGTGAATGAATACAGGTTTTGATCCCACGTTATTAACTTTTTCAGAAGCCCCCGGCCATGTCAAGATTTTACTTGGCCTTGCTTTTAAAAAAACGTGGTTTGGTAGTCTTGATATTAACGGACATTCAGCCATTAGACCTGGAGTTGAGTGGGTTGCAAGAATGCGGTCCATCCGTCCCGCAGTCTGTCTGTGTTTTAATGTGTCAAGCTGGGACAGAGCTCATTGGGATGGGCCTTGCATCGCTAGGAGCTGGTAACACAGCTGGAAACAGTGACTTGATAATTAAAGACAAGGATATTCCACTGCGACTGCACAGCAAGGATGGCCCGAATGCCTAACCCCCTGCCTGACACCCACACACACACACACACACATCCTCACCAGTCTTGTCAAGGCAGGGGCTTGATGATGTCCACTCTTCACCATGTCCTTCCTCATCCCCCTCTCCTAACATCTGTCACTCTCTTATTCTCTCTGTCTTTTCCCTACTGCTCTCTCTCTCTCCCTGTGGTTGGGCAAAGTCTTCTGTCCCGTGCATTTTACACTGTGCCTCGTTTGTCCCCTCACACAAGAACGCATCCACACACATGGGCACACACGCACACATCTTTCTCCATCTGTCTTCTGGCCAGGGCAAGAGAAGGGTGTTTAGCTGCTGCCGCTGATGGTGATGGCGATGATGATTCAGAGACCACAGGGTCGAAGCTGACAGATCCACATTAAAAAATCCATCATTGAGTGGTCTGGAACTTTTTAAGCCCCCAGTGATTTAGTTTTACTTGCTGGACTTCACTTCGGTTGCTAAGCAATCAAAAACTCTCCTCACCGGCAGAATTTGTATTTGTTGCTTGGCAACATTAACTTACTCACAGTATCGATACCACCACACTTAACTCATACCTTTCAGGGCGTTCTTAAGTGCTGCCAACTGCCGCCGTCTTACCCGTAATCACAGAAGAGAACGAGGTGTTGATATATTAACAGAGGCTTTTTATCACATAATAAGACACAGACAATAAGCTGTGTTTAAGGCAATGCACCATAAATACACAGAGAGCCTTTGGGTTTTCAGTAATTTCAGTGGCCTTTTTGCTAGGTTTAGGTCAGTGGCGCCAATAGCAGCCAGACCTCCAATCCTCTCCCCTCATCCCAAAATAATAGTTGTGCTGTGGTAGAGGAGAGAGATAGATAAAAAGGAACTATAGATTGAAGGCTTATGAAGTGAAGGACAGAAGAAAG
Organism: Centroberyx gerrardi; assembly: GCF_048128805.1. Taxonomy (NCBI): domain Eukaryota; kingdom Metazoa; phylum Chordata; class Actinopteri; order Beryciformes; family Berycidae; genus Centroberyx; species Centroberyx gerrardi. Next base: position 13,497,309 of record NC_135998.1, on the reverse strand, counting down.
AGAGATAGAGAAAGAAGGAAAGAAAGAAAGAAAGAAAGGAGAGTTGGGGGACGGGGCCTTAGAAAGTCCACCTACTGTGGTAGAGAGATGGGAGAGGAGGATGGATGAAGGGAAGGAAAGGGGGATGAAGAAAGGTAAAGACAGCTTTAACTACATTTTCTCTCTTTGAAGGCAGCTTTTGAATCGCTAGTGGTCTCTCTATAAATGTCAGGGTGTAGAGAGAGTAAATTTCTAGAGAGAATCTGAGAGAGATGCAGAAGAGAAGAGAAGGGGGGTGATACATGATGACAGACAGAGAAAGGATGATATGTTTGTGCAACAGAAACGAACAATAATAGAGAGAGACACTGAGAGCGGGAAAGGAGAGGGGAAGTACAAAGGGAGAGAGAGACGGATCAGAGAGAGGAATGACAAGACGAGTGGAAGCAAGAGCATGGGGGTTCACACGCAGATATATACGCGCACACATCAGCGTGGATATCTTGGGTGACATTTATCAGTGTCACCTCCCCTGCTGGTTGTCTCCACAATGTCTTGGGTGAACTCCATCATCCATCCCGCTGCCTCCCTCCCTCCCTCCCTCCATCTCTCCACCCCTTCCTTCCATCCATCCCTCCCTCCCTCCATTCAGACGTCCACCCAGGCTTGGCCCGGAGTGACAGTGCCCATAGATGAGTGAAGTGATGAGAGATGGAGGGAGAGGGGATGCCGTGAGGGATGGAGAGAAGGAGGGATGAAGGAGGGATGCAAGGACGCGCTGGTCGTGCTGCCGCATATTGATGTTGTCCTCTCAACACATGCAAGACTGCGCGTGCACACACACACACACACACATGCACGCACGCACACGGTATTCGAAAATTATGCCATCACCAGCAAGAAAACACAAGAACGAGGTTGCTAAAAGGCAGCAGCTCATTAACCCAGCAGTTTTTTTTTTTCACTGGATGGGTAAAATATTGAATTGCCTGTCTTTGGCGGAAATAAACAGAATGTGGCAGCCATTGGTTGGGGCTGATGAGGTCACACTACTTGGGGGCAGCTTCGAGCAAAAGGTCAAATGATGGAACGAGGGTCAAAAGAATCCTCTCTAGGTCATTTGACATACAGTAGCTTGCTGACTGAGAGAAAATGCTCATCTTCTCTTCTCTTCTCTTCTCCTCTCCTCTCCTCTCCTCTCCTCTCCTTTCTTTCCTCCTCAAATTGATGAGACACAGTCACGGTCCTGCAGTTAGGCATCTAACAGTGAGAGAGAATGGGAGACAGAGAGGCCTTGTTTGTTGTTCACACTTTCCTCCCCTCGTCTCCCACCCTGCATGACCACAAATTATTATACTGAACCCTGCAGTAGGTGTAAATTGTTGGAATAGTGTATACGTTGGTATGGGTTTTTATGTATTTTAAGGGATTTTGGATTGTGGATTTTAGATTTTGTTTCTGTCTCATGTTTTCATTCTTGTGTGTGCTTGTGTGTGTTTTTTCCAGGTATGATGATGGGAGGCGGTTGTGGTAGAGAGCTGGCTCACTGGATCATACATGGTCGCCCTGAAAAGGATATGTATGGATATGACATCAGGTGCGTCAACACACAGTTGCACACCAACAAAAAAAAAAAGTGTGTTAGCAGTCACAATAATCCCAGGAAGTTTCTCAAATATGGAGCCACTCTACAAAAAAGCAGCACAGGGGTTTGAGTTTCCTACTGGCATTTTATCCAAAGTGTAGCAGCAACCAGAATAATGATTACATTTTTTTTATCAGGACTGAATGATTCTGTGATTTTTAATGAACCTGGCACATCTATAATTAATCTTTTGAATTATTCTCCCTCCTGTGCCAGACGTTTCCATAACTCCCTAACGGACAATAATCGCTGGATCAGAGAGAGGAGCCATGAGTCATATGCTAAAAACTACTCTGTGGTCTTCCCCTTTGATGAGCCGCTGGCCAGCCGAAACATGAGGAAGGACCCCTTCCATCAGGTAAATGAGTGGTTTGATCTCCGGTGTAAACATTTAAACGGGACCTTTTCTTCAGGGGATTGAGGAAGGAGCCCTCCTTTGCTGTTTTTCTGTCGTGAGCCAGACAGACTCCTTCCAACTGACTCATTTAATAAGATGTTTGAATCCGTCTTCATATAAATTTCTTTACCAGGTCTGATAAACTTGATGCATAACCTTGGTTTTGTCAAAGCGGTTTCAATTAGGTGAGCAGGACTCCTGCTTTCTTTGAAGAAGCGTGGGCGGTCGCAGGTATCTTTCAGTACTGAGGCAGACGGAGCCCTTCTGGCTTCTAAAAATCTCCCTCATAGCTGAGGGGAAAAACTTCTGGACCCGTATTCATGAGGTGTCCTAAAATAGATGGAACCAGTTCACCTCTTAACTCATAGCAACATCTGTATTGTCATATAAATTGACCAGTCATCTTTGATCACTTCACATATTCTTAGAAGTTGTATGATTGGAGGCTCTGGCCTGCATGACTCACTCCATTCCTCCTTTACCTGTCTGTTTTCCTCTTCTCTCCTCCACCTATTCATTCCGCTCCCTTTCCTCTTCCCTCTATTTCTCTGCCCACGGCTGTCCTCCTTCAGTCATCTCTCTCTCTCATCTGACATTCTGTCTTTCTGACATTCTCCCTAACACAATTTCCTCCTCCTCTATTCATCCTGTAGTGCATTTTCATGCCTTTCTTCCTGTCTCTCTCTCTCTCTCTCTCTCTCTCTCTCTCTCTCTGTCTCTGTCTCTCCCTCTCTGGTTGCCATGCTCTTTGTTTTCATTATATTCTTTTATTCATGTTTGTTGTGTAGTTTGTGTGAGGGAGACAAACTGAGACCGATGGCGGCTTAATTGTGCGTGAGAGAGAGAGCTGCCACTGCTTCTTTCCCTCTATTAGCCTCTGTAACCTTGCCGTCTGATTGGCTAATTGAGAAGGTAATGCGGTGACGGAGCAAATCAACATATAAACGATACTGCTTGTGCATTAAACCCAAGACACTCATGTCTGTGTGAATATATACGATTCTGAAGCTATGTTTACATTATGTAGAGAACATTCATCAATTAGTGACGCTGAAAATTCAACTTAAGTCGCAAACAGGAATGTGCAACCAACTGTGTGTGTGCTTTCATATCTGTGTTGTATCTGTGTATCTTCTCTCTCTCTCTCTCTCTCTCTCTCTCTCTCTCTCTCTCTCTCTCTCTCTCTCTCTCTCTCTCTCACTCCCCCCCCCCCCCGTCTTCTCTGGTCAAATCTAGAGGCAAGTAGCTGATTCAGGCAGAAGGCAGTTAGTAGCGGAGCATCTCTAGCAGCTAGCTCATTTATTAATGTGATACCTGCCAACATGACTATACATGATACACTTAGCCTTGATATTGTAGCCCAGTCTCAGATGTCATTCAACTTCCTCTGTCTCCTTACCGTGACACACACTCTTAATGGGCCTCACCCCCACATTTTATGCATTAATGGCCCACTTAGCCTTGCTTTTCTGTTCCAGACTTCATTTACCTTTAACCGTAACAGTTTCTGGTCTTGCTCACACATGCTGGCATTTTATACACCCATGCAGGATTCTTTCAGAGCAGATCATTGTCAGACAAATTGCATTAGCAATCATTGTCGGTGTATTCTGTAGCCCCTGTGTGCTGCTTTCTATAAGCTTATTTTATTATTTACTTTGCCGGACGCCTTTGATACATAATTAACCAGTTTTCCTGAAGGGTTTTCTCCAGATTTTGCATAGAATGAAGATGCAAAGGGATGAAGGGATGGTAACTTTTTTGCTGTTAGTGGTATATGTTCTTACTGTTAATTCCACAGTGATATATTACTAAGAAAAAGCCCTACATTTAGGCATATGTAAATGATGCTGTTAGGCTCAATTTCTGACCCTTGATCTACAAAGAGAGCTCCAAGTTCTCTCTTTTTGCTTGTGTGCAGTGAGGCAGAACAGTTAAAGGCTGGCTTTCTATACACAAGACTTGTATATAGAAATGTCCATAAAACTCTTTTCATTTGGGTTTTTCAATCTTAAATAGTTAAATAATCACTGGGCTTCTCTTCATCTTCATTAGCATTAGCACTTTAAAATAAAATTATGTATCGAAAATAAAACATATTAACTGATGAACACTTACTGTCCAGCCTCCACAGAGTACTGTGACAGCTTGCAGTGTTATTTTGAGGTGACTGTGGCAGTGCTAGTGTCCTCTTCTACAACACTGATCCAGAGAGAGGACTAAATCTCTGCTTCAGTCGCTGCTTTTTCTAGTCCGTGCAAATGGCCCTAATTGGCATGGCAACAAATACAAGGTCAGCTATTATTATGCTCCTATGTAATTATGTCACCCGCTCTTAACGCTTGCCAGCTATGGTGCATTGTCATAATGAAAAGACACAAATAACTGTTCTCAGGTAGATAGGCTATAGCTTGGCTGAGAGCACCAGTCCCTGTGAGACGGGGTGGGTCCAACCCTCGGCTGCAAGCCCAATAGAAACCTGCTAATCACTAAACGAGGGCCATCACCTAGCAACCAGCCTCCTTACTGTTGCAGAGCCTCAGAAAAAATGTTGCTTTACAGGGGATGGAGGGGAGGAGAAAAAAAAAACCTGCGAAAGTATAATTGTTTTTGCAAATTAGCTTTTGTTTAAGATACTGGCTCTGGCTCTTAGTCACGACGACATGTATTAAAGGTTTGCCAACAGCAGCGAGGGATGCTTAAGGGTTTGATCGCCCAAGAAACCTGTCCCTGCGCAAATAATGAGACTGTCTACTTTTAGGCAGCAATATGTGATCATTTTAGAGCATAAACAGGCCATCTCTGACACTGTAGCTCACGCATTTTCTCCACCTCGGCAACATGGATGGTAAATATAGCTCGGAGTGGGAAGTTTTGGCAGGAGACAACTAGCTGCCTGCTAGGAGGAGAACATAGCATAACATACCTACCAACTGTGGGCGACTGTGAATTTAACAAGGAGGATAGTGAGCGGTTAAATAGCTTATTTCAACACACAGTTCACTGAAATCAATGATCAACAAGTAGAATACATGCAACAGTTTGTCCTAACAAGGGGGTTGCCATCCGCTGTCATCAACCCTCCCTGGCAACATAGATCTTTAAAATTGAGGTCAATTATCTGTGTCGACCAACACAGTCTATTGTAGTGGGTGGGTGACTAGCTCCTCACAGAGATGCATAAGAAATTCCCTTTGTATGTTATGAATTTTATAAATATATTTGATTTAGCTCTAAAACTGGAATGTACAGTGAAAACATGCTTATGTCGTATTACTTATGTTTCTATGTAAATGTTGCAAATTAAACATTGAATAGTAAACATTCTCTGGCCATTAGCCTGTGTTTTCATTCTGTATTGATCTTGTGTGTGTGTGTGTGTGTGTGTGTGTGTTTGTATGTTTGCTTGTTTGTTTATTTGTTTTAGGTGCTGACGGAGCAGGGTTGTGTGTTCCAGGAGAGACATGGCTGGGAGAGACCCGGCTGGTTCAACAAAGATGGGCCTGCACCTGTGAGACACACACACATACACTACACACGTGCACACACACACACACACACACACTGCAATGATTTTGTCCACGTATTGACATAAGGCATTGCAAAGACTTAAACAATTAAGAGGCAAATTTTTCACAAGTCTTGCTAGATCATAGTTGCTGCCACTGAGTGACTGCCAATAATGGATGACACTGACACAGTATCTTGTCAAATACTTGGCCCTCCTCTTTGACACACACACACACACACACACACACACACACATACATTCTCTCTCTCTCTCTCTCTCTCTCTCTCTCTCTCTCTCTCTCTCTCTCTCTCTCTCTCTCTCTCTCTCTCTCGGTGATGATTGATTAATTATCCTATCACTGCTTGTTTTTGTCTGTGTAGATTCTAAACTATGATTACTATGGAGCATATGACATTAAGAAGAATGTGAACTACAAGTACAATGATCTGCTGGGCAAAGAGTACACCTTTGACTTCCCTCCGCATCACGATGTGGTAAGTGTGTGTGTGTGTGTGTGTGTGTGTATGTGTGTGTTGATGCCAATGCCTCTTCTGCCAGCCGGGTACGATATAAAAACTCGGGGTGGCCAGAAGAATACGAACACTCTACTAAGGCCCGACGGGTCATGGACATTCAGTGAGTGAGTCGTACAAGGTGCAAAGCGAATTTGAGGAAAAGCGCCTAACCAGCTCAGAGGACGCACCACAAGGAGAGAATGACCAACCTTGATCTCAAAACTTCTCTATTAGTTCCTCTAACGGTCCACAGCTGTGACAAATGCTGCCTTTGAGGGTCGGGCTCCACAGTCAGACAGTCATCTTTAAAAAAATAAATAAATAAACAAGCCTAACCGATGTCATCTTTGACTGTGAGGCACTAAGAGAGGGGAGGAGGATGTTTTTAAAGAGTGTTAAGGTCCATGTGAATTGAACCTGTGTGTGTGTGTGTGTGTGTGTGTGTGTGTGTGTGGGTGTGTGTGTGTGTGTGTGTGTGTGTGTGTGTGTGTGTGTGTGTTCGTGCTTGCTTGTATCACAGATTAAGAGTGAGTGCCTGTCATGTAGACACGGTGTGGCGGTGTTCGACATGTCCTACTTTGGCAAGTTCTATCTCACTGGACCGGATGCCAAGAAGGCAGCTGATTGGCTGTTCACTGCTGATGTCAACAAGAAGCCAGGTCAGTCTGACTCCTCCCGAAGCAGGAACACCTGAGAGAAGCACGGTCACACACACACACACACACACACACACACACACACACACACACACACACACACACACACACAGATGGTTAGACAGAATGACAGAAAGAAAAGGGATACATGGATGGGCTGACCAAGATGTCATCACACACAAAATATAAATTGAGAATCCACACAAATCTCTCTCTCTCGCTCTCGCTCTCGCTCTCGCTCTCTCTCTCTCTCTCTCTCGCTCTCGCTCTCGCTCTCTCTCTCTCTCTCTCTCTCTCACTCTCTCTCTCTCTCTCTCTCTGCATTTCCTATATACATGCCCCAAATATAAAGACATTGGGACAAAATATTTCCTAAACTTTGAAAAAGTTATTTCAGGCTTCATGACCCTGTGAAAAAACAGCTTCCTTTTCTGTTGGGGGAAGATCAAAGCGCTGCATGGTTCGCAGCAAAATTTGTCCTGCCATAACACCAGGAACAATGTATAACTTTGTATTATATAATTATTAAGTGTTTCTATGGGGGTTAATATTACATAATTATGCTCAAATAGTATGCAATATGGATTGTTTGTATGTATTTACTATCTGTACAACCTATCTGCAGGACAGTAGGACAGATGACTTACTGGGTACATAATCAACTTCTTGATAATTTCATTACAATCTTATGCTCACATTAGGTGTTTTACTCTTTTTGTTTCTGTTTGTATTCTTTGTTTTTTTCCCTTGATATATAATGTCTTTTATTGATTATCTTTTTCACCCATTCACTTTGGCAACGCAGGAGTGTACCTGTCACACCAAATAAAGCAAGGTGAAATTGAAATTGACAGGAGACACACTTGCTCAGAGAATATTGTCCCCAGAGCCCCAGTCATCCAGTCAGGCCTCGCTCACACATTTACACTCCGTTTTCTTGACCAAGAAATCCTTCATTCCAGTGAAGGATGACTGAGAGACAGTAACAGATCAGCATCTCACTCTGCCCATCGGCTGCATTGGACAATGGGCGATGGACATGTTACATTTTTAGTTTTCTTTTATTTAGATAGCTACTTGATTCATTAGAACATAATTCTTGACTATTATCTCACTATAATCTTGATAGTGACAATGTTTGCGGCGGTTATTATCATATGGTTCACTATTTCAGTTGTTTCCTCTGTAACTACTGCACAAAAAGTCAATATTCACAAGCCGTCAGGGAGAGTTTATGTTCTGGAGGCAGAGATTGATAATGATTACATGCAAAAACAAACAAAGTAGTGAACTAAGCGTTAGTGCGCCCGAGTTTATTAAAAATTCATTCGTATTCGCATGCACAGAACTCAGGATCTGGAAAACACATGCATGCACTCACACATCAACACATGCGTGCACTCAAAAGCATACAAACTTGTTTACTCACATGTCGTCATTAGGAACCAGAATCAGTTGCAAATAGAGCGCAGAAGGCCCGGCCCCCATTGGGCTGCATTTTAATATTGAGATTTCAATAAGAACGGTTCCAAGTGATTGCACACTTTAAATTGGCCTACAAAATACGGCACTTGAATCAAGATTGTGTGTGTGTGTGTGTGTGTGTGTGTGTGTGTGTGTATTTTAGGTTCTACTGTGTATACCTGCATGCTGAATAAGAGAGGAGGGGCGGAGGCCGACTTGACAGTGAGCAGACTGGAGCCTGGCGGTGCCAACCTGCCGCTGGCACCAGAGTCCAACGGTGAGAGAGGGGGAGGGGGTGTGTGTGTGTGTGTGTGTGTGTGTATGTGTATGCGTGCGTGTGTGTGTTCTTATCTATCTTTCGTTCTATTGTATCGTTGTAGCTGTCTATCGTAACATATCTATTCATCGTTCCATCTATCATATTGTATCTATCTATTGTCCTTATTGTCGTTATTGTATCTACCGTTCTATCTATTGTTCTATCGTTCTGTCTACCTATTGTTCTGTCGTTCTATTGTTCTTTCTTTTGTTCTATGTATCTTTTGTTCTATGTTGTTGTATCTATTATTCTATTTATCGTTCTATCATTCTATATATGTATCATTCTGTTTCTGTCATTCTATCTGTTGTTCTGTGTATCTATCATTTTATCAGTATCATTCTGTGTGTCCACTGGTCTATAATTGTTCTGTCCATCATTGTATCTGTCTGTCACTCTATCCTCTCACTCTGTCTCACTCTACCCATCACTCTCTCACTTTCTCCCTCTCCCTCCTTCCCTCCAGGCGATGCCTACTACCTGGCGATCGGAGGCGGTGTGGCAGAACACAACTGGAACCACATTAGAACGGTTCTACAGGACCAAGGCTTCCACTGCCACCTGACAGACCACTCTGAGGACATGGGGATGATCAGCATCCAGGGACCCAAGAGGTGGGGAAAGGAGGGAGAGAGGGAGGGAGGGAAGAGGAGGAGATGGGAGGAGGCTGACTAATCATTCTGAAGACATTGGCTCTGTCTCAAACCCAAGGAAGCTTCCTATTTAGGTAGCATCCCTAGGTAGGAAGTCAAAATTTTCAAGTTTTTCAAGTCTCATTCAGGCAGACAGAAGACTCCACTTTGAGTAAAAAGTTTTCCAAAACGACCCTTTGACCGTAAAAAAAACAACATACAGCTAACATTTTCAGTTCATTTTCTTCTGAATGCTTCATTTTAGTACAGTCAATTGTTTCTGGAATGCTGCTGAAACTACTTGTAGCAGTCAGACTACTGCAGCAGAGCCTATTTAAAGCTTAATTTGATGGTCGATAAATTAACTGGTTGCACAGTATTCACTGTATATATAAAAACAACTTGGCTTATTTTTCAAAGCTAACAAGTACACAAAGCTAGTCAGCATATTTTGATTATTTCTTTTGATCTGTTTTGAAAAGCAGTTTGATCATACTGGCTGTTGAGTGTAATGTAAACTGCAGTCACATGATGTTGCCTCTCTGTCTTCATTTATTTTTTAAAACCATTTATTTCTCTGCTACCTACAGTCAAACAAGGAATATTATTAGAAAGGTTCCTAGTTAGGTATCCAGGAATGGTTTTCAGAGTCAAGGTTCAGACCCAAAGGCAGACCTGTGGAGGATTAAAAAAAAGTTTCTTAATTATTTGTGATAATTGGTATCAAAGAATTCTCTCAGAGTAAAAAGCTGAACTACTTTTTAATGAAGCCGCTGGCTGTGTCATGATGCCATGCTGTCTTACCAATTCCCTGCAGAGCAAGCAAATTGGAAGTTAATGTGGACTGGTAGCTTTCTATCCAGAACACAGTATACTTTTATACAGTAGCCTACAAAGTAACTTAAAAATCAATTGTTTTTTTGTGGTTTAGTCTGAGTTATTTAAAGATGTGGACATGATAAAGATTACTGACATGCTGTGAGCGGTATGGGAGAGCACAAACAAAGCAATTACCTTCTCTGTCTCTGTAACTATAGTTTATACCTGGAGTTAAAGATTTTCAGCCCATGACTAATGCCCTGATACCTTTAATCAAAGGGCCAGTCTAAAATGATTGACTGAATTTGGCCCCTAGGTAATATCAAGTTGGCCAATTGATTTCTTGAATAGAGTACAGCTTACTTACTTACTTACTTTCTTGTCTCTTGTCTTGTCTATCTTGTCTTTAATATTACAAATGTATTTATTTTTGCCATCTTATTGTCTGTTGACAGTGGAGACAACTAAATATGTAGGAGTCAACATGGCCAGCAAGATGAAAGGCTATTGAAAATACAAAACAGACATTAAGCATTTGTTCACTGACAATCTCAAAACACTTTGCTTGATTTTTTTTTTTCCCAATTAACCCTACCTCTCTTTAATGTTCCTTTTCTCTCTTACCACTTTCCTCCTCCCTTTAGCTCCATTCTCTTTGTTCTTGCTTTGTACAGTTTGCCTTTGTTCTTCACTCAAAGAGGAAGTCAAGTATCAAAAGGGATACCGTGACAGTTTACATTTTAGAATTTTTCAGAAAAATAACCAAATACTCAAATAACTAAAATTCAAAATGCCAGGGAAGGTATTCCCTTTTTTAACCGTCATCCATCAGATCCATCGATTTATTTCTCGATCTAAAGGTGAGAAGTCGTGGATTGTACGGCGCTAGTTTGTTAAAACCTTACATTCTGACTTGTGAGACTGTCTTCCAGTGAAGGAGATAGTGCAAGAAGTGCATATCTCTTTCTTCCCGCTTCCTACAGCATGCCTTTGTTCTTCACTCAAAGAGCAGGTTAGGCCACCTTTTCCTCTTACTGTTCTCAATCTCTGAACTTCTCATCTCTCTCTCCTTCCCCTCTCACCTTCTCTCCTCCCCACCTCACTAGCCTCTTGTCTGTGTTCTTCCCTCTTGCGGCACTCGGGTTAGGCCACTCTGTTCTCTCTGTGTGGGCTGCGTCTATTTCTCATTCCTCTCCTTGATACTGTGCTCATCTTCTGTAGTCGCAAGTTCCTTTCCTCTCACTCTTCATCTCTCTAGATCTTATCAATGTTCTTTTGCTTCTTCTCCCCCCCAACTTCCATCTCCTCTCTTTTCCCTTCTCTTTTCTCTTCCTTTCTATCGCCTGTTTTCTCTGTTCTTTTCCCCCTCAGTTGCCTATTTCCCGTCCTGTCATTACTGACGTCAAAGCAGAAATCAGTGCGTCATTGGCGGCAGTGCCCCAGTGTCATTACACACACACACACACACACACCACACACACCGCACACACAGACAGACAAAATAGGATGTTGATAATGCTGCTCATTGCAGTTTTCTTGAGCATCCGAAGCATACTGAACTTGCGTGTGCGTGTCTGTATTTGTGTGTGTGGATTTTTCTTTGTGTGTGTGTGTGGATGTGTGCCTGTGTGAGTGTGTGCACACTTTAGATTGGAGTCTGTATTGCGTCTCTCCGCACAGTAATTTAATGATTCCTAGCTCCTCCTTATTGTGTCTGCTGCATATGAAGCAGAAATTGGAGTGAATTGACCCTCTTACGTTTTTTTTTGTTTTGTTTTGTTTTTTTCCTTACGAGCCAAAGTGATCTCTTTAAAGCTTGAGGAAAGGCAAAATTACAGCGTTTATGAAAATGAGTTTGTCTGTGTTTGCCCTCCCAGAAATGTCTCATTCAAATTCTCCGGAGAGGCACGGCACTAAACATGTTGCTCCTCTGCACAGCTTGGCAGCATGTTCCAAAGGGTAAAATTGGTGCTCGGTCTTCTGTGTAATTATGAACCTTATTTATAAAATATGAAATGGTGTGATGCTCTGTAAGAGAGCACTTCTGCGAGTGTGTGTGTGTGTGTGTTTCTGTCTCTTGTGTGTGCATATACATGCATGCGACACCCTCTGATCCACAGCTAAGAGCCGCAGTTAAGTGGCAAGTCACAGCAACAAATTGGTGGTTGCAACCTCCCCACCCCTCACACACACACACATACAAATACACACACACAC